>NW_014577292.1:311740-320014 GCF_000485595.1 Priapulus caudatus | reverse complement strand
AGCTGTTCAAGCTGTTCAGCTTCGACATCCCCCCAGCTTCGACATCCCGTTCAACCTGTTCAAGCTGTTCAAGCTGTTCAGCTTCGACATCCCCCCAGCTTCGACATCCCGTTCAACCTGTTCAAGCTGTTCAAGCTGTTCAGCTTCGACATCCCCCCAGCTTCGACATCCAAGTATAGGGCATATGGATAAATTTGCCCTAAAATGAATATCGTTCGGTTAAATAGCATTTAGGTATAAATATAATTGCACTTTTGTGATTAGCCCTCGGTCTGTAACGTGCAATATTAATTGTCAAATACGCAACTTTTTCGGGGTGGCAGCACGGTCGTGGGTGTCATGGCGCCGTTCAAATTTCGTAGCGTTGATGTGTGATTAATTATAACAATTAAATTAGGTATCTGGTAACAAGTACGTGTGGGTATAGACGATTTGTTATACAGTAAGTACAGTTGTATGCAGTAAAATCCTAGAGTAAAGTCCCTTTAAAAGTAAGAACTAACGGGACTAAACGTATCGTCAAATTGATGCTTGATAAGATTTTTTCTCAACTAGTTAAAAATCAAAACTTGGGCGATTTGATATTAGTGTTCCTAACATTAATTGCTTGCTATGGGCTATGTATGAGTCACGAGTGTATGTTCACATCGAACAATATAGTAAAATAAGAAGTATAATGCAGCAATTTATCCATAAAATGTGAACAGATTTACTTATATTTTGTGAAAAAGTGTATTTATTTTTTTTACTATTTACCGTGACGTAATCACTTTAAGTCCATCATATAGACAAGAGCTCGTGATGGGTAGGGCTGTGAAGATGAATAAAAATAAGCTGTGAATATAGTGGCTGTGAAGATAATTAGAAATCAGTTTTTTTCCATCCAAATTCCGCTATGAGGTGTGACTACATTTAGCTATATTTTTTTCGGATTGTGCTTTTTGAGGCAATGATTATGCTGTTAAAATACAGTTAATAATTTGATAATCATCAGGTGGCTTATAGCATAATATGTTGTAGATACAATATTGTAACCCAACAAGAGTTGGGGTAGTGTAACCCAACCCTACTCTTGTTGGGTTACATTATTGTATCTAGATATGTTGGTGCACTATCATGTTTTCTTATAATACAGTGGAACCCCGATTTTATGCGCCCAGATTTAACGCAAATTCGGATATAACGCGACGAGTCGTTGGACCCCCTTTTTAGCTCATCTGACATAGTCAGATGCAGCTTGTAGAATCGCATGAGCGTGCGTCCGTGCGTCCGTGCATCCGCCAACAGTTGGGCACAAATCTAAACGGCTCGACGTACGGATTCGAAAGTCGGGACGTGGGGGGGTAATCCGAAAACGAGTTGGGATGTCGAAGCTGGGGGTCAAAGGTCAAAGGTAAAGAGGTGTAAAAGAAGGGGGAACATTCCCTCCTAACGTATAGGCAGGAAATGCAGAATTGCGGCACAAATCTAAACGGCTCGACCTAGGCTCGTGATAGTCCGTGTATAGCATCATGGTAGGAAAAGCCATCACTGTGCGGAAATTGGAGGTCACAGGTCAAAGGTATGGGGCCACATTTTTATGACATTTCTGAGCGATCATGGTCTGAAGAGCCGATTGAAACTTCTTTTTGTGTTCATTCGGTGACCTACCATTCTTTATGGTTTATTGAAAGGACCTGAATGTACTTTTCGCTGACATGCGACGAGTATAGTGTCGGTAATTTTACACTTCAGAGGACAGGGTTAACATGGTTTGTTTATGTTAGAAAGGATTTTGATGGGGTTCTGCTGTAGAATCTATATCATGTCTGTTCGTGTATGAGGCTCAGTGTCCAGTGAATTTAAAGCCTAATATTTGTTGAAGAAGTGTTTTTCCTTAATGTCTAAGGAAAGGCGTTCTGGTTCCCCGATCCATGGCTCTCCGGTTTTTAGCAGGGTGCGTAGTGGCACCCCTTTTCTTAGGTTGTATCAGGTTTGCGCTTATAGAGGTCACGATAGTACACGTAGATAACACGAACTCAGAAATGTAAGCTTACTCTTCGTATGTTCTATTGTACCCGAATTTCTCTCTACTACATTACCTAAATTGGATGGACTACACGTTTACAAGCCACACGATGTACCGAACATAGTTAATTTCGTCGTATTTAGGTGGGATCGCGAAGGTAGCCTCGGCAGGGGTGAGGTGGATAAGTGAATAGTGGAAGGTAAGCGTGTCGAAGAGGATAATAGAAGGGGAATAGGTAAGGAAAGACGGGGAAGCGCGGCGCAGTCGGATCGTGCACGGGGGTGTGGGGGTCGAGGCGTTTTCCCTGCGCAATTTGGCGGTCACCAGTCTCGGTTCTAGGCGGCTGCAGGTGGACTCGCGGCGATCTCTTTATTGGTGGTGGAATTGTTTATTGTGATTGGTCCGCTGCCGCAAATATTAATGGCGCATAATTCTGAGATGATGGGAACTGCGCTTTCCTACATCTTATCATTTCTATGGATTCTGTATGTAGTGTGTTAATGTCATCTTACTGGGGTTATGCCATGCCGATGTGCACTTCCAGTGTATATGTGGTGGTGCTGTTACTGTGTAGTATATGCTGCGTTAATTGTTACAGGGGTGGCCGCTCTCTATTTTCAGCCTGTAGGCTTGCTAGGTCAATGGGATGGCGTTGCTTACTATTTTCTGTCTGCAATAGTTGTTGTTACTTAGTACGATGGGGGAGCTTGCCATCTTTATCTTTAGACACTTAACGTTACGCGCCTTGTTGAACCTTTCCTAACGATCCCGACATGTCCTTTCGAGAAGGTTCCTGATACCATCCCTGTGCCTTCCACTGTTTCGGCACGTATATGAACACATTTGGGACTAACAGGGTTTGCTAGAATCCCACCACAAAGTCACCGCAGTAGACGTGAGATGAGCGCTGTCGCTCCGCAGCACTTGTTTTGCTCTTTTATAGCCACGTATATATATAACCCTAATTTAGCGAGACCCCTGCTTTTTTCGAGATTAAATTTTATAGACACCAACCATCGCGTTATATTTATATAATAATGGGGATACACTGTAATTTAAAATGAGAGTAATTTTATTATTTACTCCTATCAATTCCACTGCTTGTAAAAATTTGTAGTGTTGATCACTGTCTAAAAGTTATAGAAAATGTTCAAGACATACCTGACGGAATGAACTCATGTCAGAACATTTTTGACAGCCCATGTCACATTACACTTGTTCGGGTTTGATTTCTTCCTGGTCACATATTGAATCAATGATCTATTAAATAGATATTTACAATTTTTTATGACTAATGATGCAATCATTTTCTGTTATCAAGCACTTCCATGGAAATAAATCTACACAGTATGTATAACACCCTCCCTGATAAAGTACTGCGTGCATGCCTTATCTTGATGAGCACTAGTACTACTACTACTACTTCAGTATATAAGCTGAATGTACCAGTGTGCATGCTCTAGAGTAGCACGTGTCAGTATAAAGGGCTCCAGCAAGCGGTAACTTGTCTGCACTCCCCTTACCTCCTCTTCCTTATCGCAGCAGGCAGCGCTTTCTTAGCTTGTGATGTCTTGTAAGTTATGCAGCAATGCATACGTACATGTGATAGGCTGCGGTGAGGTGAAACATGTAGGCCAACGCAGATACAGTCGTAGCTTACTGGAGGTTTTTATATTGACATTCAGACTGTCAGTCTAAAACCATCGCGTGATTCCCCACTTACTTTGTATTCGAGCCCTGCCACAAGCCTTCGTGATCTTGTGAGAGCTGCTGGTTCGGTGGGTGTTCACTTAGAAGTTCACTGCTCATGGCGTTGCGACGTGTGAGTGTAGAGGAGCTGCGATGGTGCAAGCACCAACACGCGTATCTACGTGGAGCCTTCTTCCTTCAGCTTGGTTCGTTCATTTGCTTGCCAGTGTGAATATGAATTTGTTTTTTCACTGCTTATTTGCAGAATGCACACGCACACGTGCACATATACGCGCACGTTTTCTTATGCTTTGTTCATGTGTGTGCGTACGTGCGTATGTGCGCGTGTTTGTGTGGTAGGATTTCTAGTTTTATAATTTTGTGCACTGCCTAATCTAGCTGTGCAGTGCACTCTGTCCTGCATTGCTATGAACAGTGTGTGGATAGATTATGTGACCTGCTTTCCTATTGCGTTTTTACCTCTCTCTTTTTATTTAATATGTTCTAAGACTATGTCTATATTTCATTTGATTTTTTATATATTATATTTCCCTGCATGGTTGTTGTTTAGTGAGCAGTGCCTTATAGGCCAGATCTGTGGATTGTCTATATTGGAACTTTGGAAGCATTGGCAGCCGGATCAAGTCCGCCCCACCACTCTCACGCTACAGTACACATTAGCTTTATCGGTGTAGCTCTTTCCCATACCCTGTAGAGTAAGAGGGAGTGACGGGGCCAAAAAGAGGTAGACCTACATAACAGATTTATATCAGCGGTGAATTTTGACAAAATCATGTGACATTTGTCATTATTCACCCCTGATTATATTCGGCGTGCGTGCGCGTGTGTGTGCGCGCGCTGTAGCGTGAGCGTGGCTGGGGGGCTTAATCCCGCTGCTAGTGATTGTAGGCTGTGAGTGTTCAATGTTGGAACCTCTCTTTCACTTGTACGGCAGCACAGCATGCAGGTGGGTCGGCGCAGTGCCACCCACCATCGTTCCAACCCGGATGCATACACACACAGATCTGGTTTAGAAATCAGCGGCTAGTGAACTTAGTAGGTCAATATATCTATCGGTTTGACTAAGCATGCGTGGTGGCAGTGGTTGGGGACGTGTGTGAGGATGCATTCCTTCATGTAGCGAGCCGAGTGGTCGCGGCATTACTTCGTGGACATCAATAGGCACCTGTCGTGTATACTGGGGATTGCTAACACCTGTATGTAATAGATGTATAACATCGATATTTTATTGCATAGGCAGCGCACGCGAACGGAATAATGACGAGAGTATGCTTTCGTGTATGGATTGCCACCAGCTAGGTCTCTTTCCTGAGGCATATTTCAGTTGAGTTAGGTCTACATGTGTGCATGTTCTGTGAATGACTTCTGGTTGCGCTCGCATTCCCACGTCGTTGAACGTAAATAAACGTTCACTGGAGGATTTTTTTGTTTGTTTTTCAGGCACAGGCAACCGGAGCAAGATGACCCACGTGAAGAGCATAATAGCTGGCCCACGTCCAGTTGTGCTGGCGGGTCCATCTGGGGCCGGAAAATCAACGCTGCTTCAACAGCTGCTTAAAGAATACAAGGATCAGTTTGGATTCAGTGTTTCGCGTAAGTGTTAGATTATTATTCCGGGCACGATTCACGGTTCAAGGATGTAGGATCTGTCCCCAATTTATTTTCGCAATGTGCGATATGTGCGAATGAGGAAAGCTCTTACATCCTTGGGCCCGATTCACAGCTCGTTGAGGGTCTGTTACTGTCAGTGCTATGAACGCGGTGGGAGTAGTAGGAAATTGCCCAGTGTTTGCACTTTGCAACCGTCTGACAACCAATCACTGGTGTGCGGTATTTACCTTTCAAAATTCCGCTGTGACTGCAATCTGGCAATTAAAAATGGTCCATACACGGTTGACATTCATAAGCCTTCTTTAAGTGTGGAATGTAAATTTATAGTAAGAAATTAAAAATAGTGAAGATCCTAGTCAACTAGGTTACATATTTGTTAAATCCGTAAAGACATCTGGTCTATAATATACTTATTGTAACTGGAGTGTATTTGTCCGTCAGTGAATCTGATAGCTTCAGGCTACTGGAATCCTATGAATTCAACAAAACATGAAAATATACACATAACCTACATCCTTGAGCAAATTTACAGTCACAGAAATGTGACAGAAACGTCCAATTATCTTGTTTCTTTATGTATACCATCTTAGTTCCAACCCATAGTCCCATTAGTGCCGACGACAGCTATTTATAGCTAACTTGATGTTTTCCAGACACTACAAGGAATCCACGACCACAAGAAGAAAATGGCAGAGGTATGTGTTATCGTTTCCTATCTCAAATCTAGAATTTTCCCAGTTTTTAGCTCAGCTGACAAAGTCAGATGCAGCTTGTAGAATCGCATGATTGTTCGTCCGGCCGTCCGTCCGTCTGTGCGGTCGCCCGTCTGCTGCGTCAACAGCGTTGGGCACAATCTTAACCCGCCCATCGCATACAGTCTTTGCATATTCGGCACTTCCGGGGGTGATTCGCGTCGACGGGGACTCGTGATGTCGAATTTGGAGGGCAGCCTCGGGTTTTTTTCAAAAAAGGGGGTCAGATTGTGTCAATGGAGGTGCGAAATATTCCCTTAATCTTAATATAGGAAGGATAACTACTGGAATTGTGCCACACGATCTCAACCGTCTCGCACCTAATGTCTTAATATTTTGATGCTATTAGTGTGAGGGCAGGGAAACCCAGTCACCAGCGCCGAAATTGCGAGGTCACAGCGTCGAAAGGGCACGTGGAGAAACGTAATGATATCAAGACATTTTCTGCTAAGACATAGAGTCTAACGGACGAGTTGCCCAAAACTTTTTGTTATCATGCGCCTGACCTACCCGTTTTACACTTTATCTGCAAACGACCATGAAATGTGCTGTTTCCACTGACGACTGCGCCAAGAGTAAGCTGCTTCTTGATACTTTTTTGGTTCTTCAAGGGCAGGAGAGTTAAACATGGATTTTTGATTGACAGTTACAAAGGACTGAACTGCTTTTGCCTTATTAGAGCCTCCTCACCCCGCACTCCCCCCTACCCTCCCCTGCCCCCGCTCCCCACCACCACCACTACGCTCCGCGCTCGATGCATATCCATGATAAGCCGTCGTTATATAGCGAAGTCATTTAAAGTTACACAAAGCTGCTATCTTTATTTACTGCTCACTACCAGTAGCGTATAGCAAAGCCTATCATCAGATTGTTAGATAGATCTGTATTAGCTAGTATCGGAGATATATGCTTCTTGAGCGCGAACGCGGTGGCAGGAGAGCGCACTTGATTCGGTTGCCAGTGAGTTTATCAGAAGAATACCTGGCTACAGTACACGTCAGTTGAGCGCTGTCGCTCTGCGGGACTTGTTAATACTGAAGTGTTGATAGAAAAATGGCTTTTCAATAGCCGTAAATCTTCCCCGATTTTAATTCAACTGTAGGAAAGGTCCTACCCCAGGTTATTGCATAATCATAACTATATAGAAGGAAGATGAGCAATGGAGTTTTTTAATGATCTTAAGAACAATTCTCACTTCTTTAGCTTGATTGGTGATTCTTTCTTGAATACACTAACTTACTATGAATTTAGTTCAACTCTATATGATAATTATTGTAAACGTGCAATGTCACGATCCATTCCGAAATGGTTCATGAGTCGTCTGACTCACAGCCTGCCCATTATCAAAATTAGAAAGCTTTTATTTCCCATTTCTCATTTTCAGAGTATCATTTTGTAACAAGAGAACTTATGAAGACAGCAATAGAAAATGGAGAGTTTATCGAACATGCAGAGTTTTCAGGGAATCTCTACGGCACGAGGTAATGTTTGCTATTTAATCGCAGGCCACAAGTAAACTGTTTCTGGTCACGACTTGTGAAAAAATCACCCGGAGGCTCTCATTTGTTGGAGAACAGTATATTAATTAATAGGTGCCATCAATAGTGGTAGCACACTATGGAATTCTGCACAATAACGGTACAGCACGGATTTTCTTCAGCAAGGACAGTTTAAAACTATGACACACTATGTTTCTCAAATAGAATACAATGGGAAATTATCCCATATATAGGTATTTTCCCCACTCTTGTTTTGTGCTTCTTACTCAATTAGAGAAATACCAGGAAAAGAAGAATTATGTTAATTTTTAATTGGAGCATTATTTACTATTGCACGTAAATCCATGTTCACTCTGCAGGGCCACATTGGACAATTCATGTCAATTTCTCAACACACTTCCTAAATAGAGTTGTCTGCTCTTAAATTTATGCAACTGTATGCACAGTGATTATTTGTTGTCACTCTATGTGAGTCTGAACCCCTTGTACACAACTTCATTATTTTTTGAACAAATATGAAAGAATTACAACTGAAGTAGACGTGATGCACGAGTACAGACCGCTAAACTTGTTAAAGTCAACTCACATACAGCTGGCTTAGTATTTGCATCATTAATAGTGAGCTACCAATATATGTTGTCTAGTAAGTAGGTCTTGACGATGACTTTAACTGGATCCCCATAAGATGTGCATT
>NW_014577292.1:300571-311730 GCF_000485595.1 Priapulus caudatus | reverse complement strand
TGCGAAGAGTAAGTGTTGGATAACCTTTTGCCCCTCAAGAGGAGGGTTAAACGTGGATTTGTTGACTGTTAACAAAGGACTGAACTGCTTTCGCTATTGTGGATGTGAGGCTACAGTTGCACAGTTCAATTGCAAAGGCAAATGTTTGTTGAACAAGGCTTATGCTCCTTAAATCATATTATTAGCTCATCTGACATAGTCAGATGCAGCTTGTAGAATCGCATGATCGTCCGTGCGTCCGTGCGTCCGTCCGTGCGTCCATGCGTCCGTCCGTCAACAGTTGGACACAAATTTTAACGCGCTCGACGTACGGTCACGATATTCGGGACGTGGGGGGTAATCCGAAAACGAGTTGGGATGTCGAAGCTGGGGTCAAAGGTCAAAGGTCAAGAGGTGTAAAAGAAGGGGGAACATTCACTCCTTAACTTAAGGTATAG
Source organism: Priapulus caudatus (assembly GCF_000485595.1). Lineage (NCBI taxonomy): Eukaryota > Metazoa > Priapulida > Priapulimorpha > Priapulimorphida > Priapulidae > Priapulus > Priapulus caudatus. Next base: position 311,293 of record NW_014577292.1, on the reverse strand, counting down.
GGAGGAAATGCAGAATTGCTGCACAAATCTAAACGGCTCGACTAGGCTCGTGATAGTCGGTGTATAATGCATCATGGTAGGAAAAGCCATCACTGTGCCGAAATTGGAGGTCACAGGTCAAAGGTCAATGGGCACAAGGCAGATTTTAGACATTTTCTGAGGACATGGTGTGACGGAGCGATTGAAAAAACTTTTTTGTTTCAGCGGTGACCTAGCATTTTATGGCATATTGAAAGGACCATGAATCTTCTGCTGACATGCGAAGAGTAAGTGTCAGATAACCTTTTGACCCTCAAGAGGAGGTTAAACATGGATTTGTTGACTGTCTGTTAGAAAGAATTTTGACTGCCGGGTTTGCTAGTAGAATCTATACATGCCTGGATGTATGAGGCTACAATGTCACAGTGAAATTTCAAAAGCTAAATTTGGTTAAAGAAGTTTATGCTCCTTAAATCGTATAATTTCTATGGCATTCTGTACTGTCAGTATGTTACATGTAACGTATGCCACTGCCAGTGGCTACTGCAGTGCATGTGTTGGTGGTAACTGTGGAGTTTTTGACTGCGTTAATTGGTTACAGGTGCAGCTCTTTATTGCAGCCTGTAGGCTTGCGTAGGTAAATGGATGAGTCGCTTACCTATTCTGTCTTGCAGATAGTTGTTGCTACTACGTATGATGGGAGCTTCCATCTTTAATCTGAAGACACTTAAAGTACGCGCATCTTGTGGCAACTTTCATAACGATCCAACAAACATTCTTTTGAGAAGGTTCCTGATACCATCCCTGTGCATTCCACTGTTTCGGCGTGTATGTGAACACATTTGGGACTAACAGGGTTTACTAGAATCCCACCACTCCACCACAGAGTCACTGCAGTAGAGTTAGATGAGCGCTGTCGCCTCTGCGCACTTGTTTTCTAAAGCAGGTCTGTATTAGCACCTGAGTAGCACCCTGTATTAGCACACTGTAATTAACCCTGAATGCTCGCGTTGGTAGGCAAAAACATGGGGCAGCCCATTACGCATGCATGGGGGTGAACTGGCACTATTCTAATCATAATTATTGCCTATCAACCTACAATGCAGATGTGTTAACTCACAGCTGAGCGAAATTCTCGCCTGCCTGAATATACTTGATTTCAGCAACTCAATGGAGTGAGGTTATCACGCATGGAGGGTGATGCCATCTTGATTATTGTGACACTTGCACGCGCCATCTCGCGGCAACTGCTTTTGCTATTAGAGCCCCTCCACCGCCCCTCCCCCCACTCTCCCCCCCACCACCACTACGCTCGTCTCTCGACGCATATCCATGATAACATGTTAATATAGCGAAGTCATTAAAGTTACACAGCTGTATATTTATTAGTGTACGTACTACCGGTATAGCAAAGCCTAGCTATCATAGATTTTAGATCTGTATTAGTAGTATCCTAGATATATATGCTCTGAGCGCGAACACGGTGATGGGAGGGTGCTCTTCATTCGTTTGCCAGTGAGTTTAGCATCAGAACACCTGCCGTCAGGTGAGCGCTGTCGCTCTGCGGCACTTGTTTGAACAAATTTGAAAGAATTACAACTGAAGTAGACGTGATGCACGAGTACAGACCGCTAAACTTGTTGAAAATTACGTGAAGTCAACTCACATACAGCTGGCTTAGTATTTACACCATTAATAGTGAGCTACCAATATATGTTGTCTAGTAAGTAGGTCTTGACGATGACTTTAACTGGATCCCCATAAGATGTGCATTAGATAACCTTTCTAACCAGGACTCAACTAGCCTCACTGTAATTACATTATGGGTGGGTTATTGTTTCTACATGCTTCTAGTAAGAAAGCCGTCCGTGAGGTTCAGCGGGCGGGGAGAATATGCATGCTGGACATCGATATGCAAGGCGTTCGCTCAGTGAAGAAGACCGACCTCAATCCAAAGTACATCCTAATAAAACCACCATCATTGGCTTCTCTGGTATGAAATATCATTTGTTAATAATCTGGTAGTTTTTCAACTTTTATTTCAAACGCCATTTATGAAGTGTAGTTTCTTCGGGGTCCTGTTGTCAGAAATATTGTAAAGTTAAAGAGTAGAGTTTACCCTATGATAATACTTTAGAATAATGTTAGGACACACAAATAGCATTGACATAAACAAATTGCAGCTACGAGCAAACTTGGCAATTTGCTGTCACAAGCCCGCTGATTGGATAGGAATTGAGAACAAAACTTAATTTTAAATACATTTATTGTGCATAACTGGGGAAAATTTCGAATTTTTCATGTGTTATTTTGCAGTGTTTCTACCTCTGAGAAAAAGGTGATGTTATAGTTACTGTTAGGATCAAAATGTTTCTGATAACAGACCCCTCTACATACCCCGATCGTGATCAAGTGAATGTAATTTTAAAATTGTTCATTCCCACGGTGTGGTTTTAGATGGATCTAGGCATCCATAGGATAAAGTCGTGAGTTTACAGATCGGAGCTGGGATTCGGTAGGAGGAGCCTGTGTGTGTATTTCATGTTTACTTCATAAGTAATTGTAATTGCAGGAGGAACGGTTGCGTGGGAGAGGTACAGAAAGTGAAGAGAGTCTCAGCAAACGATTAGGTGTAGCAGATGAAGAAATGAAATATGGTGAGGGTTTATGTATATGCCCCAGAAGTCCTGTATTTTGTATACTGCTCATTCTATAGAGTAAGGTCTGCTATTTTAGGTTTCACCGTACATTATATACTTCTACATTAGCCACATCTTTAGGATGCATAAAAAATCCAACTTTGAAAAGCCATGAGGGTTTACAACTACATCCTACGATAAAAAAAAAAAAACATCTATATAATAACAAAGCTGTCAGGAAATATTTTTCTAACCAAAATGCGCTTATTTGTTTTGTTTATACTCAGATCGGCGTTTTGAGTTTTATTGCTGTCATATTGGTAATAACCTTTTTGCATTGCATTGATACATGAGCCAGGCTGTTTCTTCTTGTGTATCATGGCTATCCTTATATTAATACCAAATGGCAATGGATAAAGTCATATAATGGGACCCATTATATTAGTTTTGCACTGAAATACAGCTTGTCATATATATTACTAGCACAATACCCGGCATTGCCCGGGAAATAAAGCATTCAGTTGGTGACCACTTGGATAACCAAAAAAAAATCCATCTATCTATTTACTTTACCTTTAGTAACAGTAAAGCAAGTCAGTGCAAGCTGAATCTTGGTTGGACAATGTTGCTGCAGGGGCCTGTTTATTTAATGTTGCTGCAGGGGCCTGTTTATTTAATGCTACTGCAGGGGCACCGATTTTTCACCATTTTTGGCCTAGTTTTGGCCTTGCGACCTCAGATGACATCGGAGGTCAAATCCAATGTGCCCATGACATTCAGCATCAAAAGTTACCCTTACTGAACGTCCTTGGACATTTCTAGAGTGCTCCAAACAAACAAACATACATTCACAAATATGTAAGATATGAATTGATGTATTGCTTTAGCCAGAACATACCTGAATGAACGCCTGCTTGTTATGTTGCAGCTGATGAGGAATGCATTATTTTAATTAGGGCCTCTGACCATAGTTGCAGACTAATTGCAATTGCAATTATTTTCTGCACAGGTGAAATGGCAGGAGTGTTCGATTATGTGATAATCAATGATGACGTAGAGAAGGCTTACCAGGAACTAACGGAGGCATTAAGTGAGGTGAGTGCATAGTCTACCGACCTCTGATTAGTCAGGGCATAGGCCTACAGTAACTGATCGGTCACTGCATGTCTAGAGTCGAGGTGATATAGTCTAGGCTCTAGCAGAGCATGAGACGTACCCTGCACCTCAGCGAATGTTTTTTTTCTGTTGAATGCATAATGGGAGTGCTGATAATGTTGCAATTAGGGTGGGGACTGCTGTGAATCTCTATCGATTTTCCATTTTGTGTTCTATTTATAAACGATGTACTGTACTGTTTCACAGTGTGAGGTTTTGCAATGAGGTTCATGTATTGATTAATGCAGCAAGTTCACCCACCCAGCAAGAGCACAGCTATGCTTATGCAAAATATTCCACCCACAGTTCAATTACCTAACAGGTGTGGTTTTCATCACGATGTAGTTTAATATTACTGTGGGTCAATGGCTCAAGTCACTATTATTATTACTAACACCACTCATTTTGAGTTTAATCCCATCACCTTTTTCTCCTGATCCATTGGCAGGAAATCAAACAAGCTTGCAAGCAAAAGAACACTCTCTCAAATGGTACGGGTGGTCACAATGGCATCAAGGGTTGAGAGAGTCTCTAGTGCTGAGCGATTGTATTTGCTTCAGACTCCTAGACAACAGGATCTCAGTGTCATCTTCTCTAGATGCGATGGAAATAATGGTACCAGCCATGCGTGTGAGGTGTACCATCTCATTCAATTTATTTAACCCAACAAGTTTATTCGACTCTAAATGAAATGGGTAGAGTAGAAAAATTTTATATTAAAAAAAGAGTATTGGAAACACTTCATATTAAACATTCACAATGAACCTGTCAACTTGTCGTTTACATGTGAAAGGTGCCCTATTTATGCGAATGTTTTATTCCTCCGATTGGGTGCATATTATAATTTTTCACCCAATTTGTAATAAATGAACTTATTTTGCCATGTCACTCCATTAAATTTTATTCTATATTTTCCCGCTTTTTTTTAGATTTTCCGGTAAAAATGGCCAAAACGTTTACATGTATGTGTGTTCAAGTCGGTAATTATTATTAGAAAGGGCGGGTTTGTTTCAGTGCTTTTCATTAAAAAAAAAACAATATTATGACAAATGTTGCAAGTTGACAAAAAGTTCGTCACATAAATTAGAATGGAATATGCCTAATTTGTTAAATTCTCTACCTGACAGATTGGAAAGTTTCCCTCTATGCGATAAATATACATGACATAATGGACGTTTGGGTGTGACTTGCATCTGTGGAAATAATGTAACAATTGTGATTACTAAATGTATAAATTGCAGTTAATGATTTGCACACAGGATATGCAATTTACTTGAGGCCAACATTTCATGGGTAGCCGTGCCACAGTTTATTATAATTTATTGTTTTACCAGTCGAAGTTTGTGTTAGAAGGTTAGAAGTTTGTACTGTAAATAATCGTAAACGTCCAGCTTACACAGTATGGATGTGAGTCCGGTACATAGTATCAAGAAGTGTTATGATAGTATATATTTCATCGTTATGAACATGCCATTTATCAATACGTGTGCACGAGTCGTTATGGGAACAAGGTTAATTAACATGGCTGTGGTATATGTAATTAAACACCTTAATACGATGTTCTTACCTTATACATTATACATCCAGTAGTGAAGGCAATTAAACGTCTCATTTTTAGTTCACGACTAAAAGTCCACGATTACGAACATTCGTGAGAAATTACTAAATTTTCGTGCAAAACTTTGGCAAATTGGCCTATTCGTGTTGAGCTATTGACATGGAGCTGTAATCAATTTGTTGTGATAGGGGTATTCGAGCAACAGTTTTGGAGTCTACTTGTGAAAAACGCGTATAAACGGGCCTCGCTTGATCTACCTAACTCTATATCGAAAGTGGAGAATAGTTCGACTTCCAATGAAGAGATTAATTGTTTGATTATGGTTCAAACATGGTTTGGTTTGTAGGTGTGGGTTGGAGTTCACATTCGTAAATAGTAAAGAAATAAAGGTCTGTCGTTCCATGTTCGTAACTCAAGTCTGTCGTCAAGTAATGTCTGTCGTTACAGGGTGTTTATTAAGTGTAACAATTTTTGTTTTTTGTTCTAGCATTTAATAATGTACGTCAGTAGAATATTAACAATAATTCCTTGTTGCTTAGTTAGACCATATGTGGATGTATAATTTACGAAGCATATGAAATGCGTCTATTACTGAGCAAACTACTGATTCCATGGATTCTGCGTGATCTAAAATCATAGATGTGTATAATAAAATAAATTTTAGTTAATGACATGCAGGTACTGATACTAATCCCCATGTTACATTGAATAGTTTCAAACTGTATTAGTAATAATATTGTAATGTTGATAAATTAGAATGGACCAAGCGTTAGCCAAAATCATGTAGCGCCTGTAAACAATAGACACCTGTAAACAATCGCGTGTTTGTTGGTATAATTTTCAGTATTAAATTCACGAAGGCTCGGCTATTTCATGACTAATATAAATGCGTGCATACTTGGTGATTATGTGTTTTTATTATCTTGTTGTTTTGTGGTTAAGATAGTAAGTGCTCTGTCTGGTATTACGTATCATCGTCAGTGATATTGATTGTATAATAACCATAGTCTGTAAGTGTTGTACCAGTGGCGCAATGAAATTATTGTTTATATAATATGCATAGGTATTATTGAATAAATCGAAATAATATACCAGAGCTTTTGTGACAACATTTATGTTATTGTCCAACGAATAGATTTTGACCGGAATGATATCTGTTTTATTTAGGCGATAGTTTTTCCATATGTTTCTAAAACTGGTCACGTTAATCAAGATAGTGTAACTAAAACAATGTAAATATTCGTAAATTTGTGTTTGTAATACAGTGTAATAGTCAAATTGTAATATGATACTATGTGGGTGTATCCACGCACCATCTATTTACGCTATGTGGATAGATATGTTCGCGCTATTTGTATATCTCCACGCACTACCTGGATATATTCTCGCTGTACCAGTATATAGTCTCGCGACCAGAATTAGCTGTAGTGTCTCCAAATCGGTCGCTCCTAGAATCGGACTCTGTTCTCACAGTTAGCAGCAGCAGTAAGCGGGGGATGATAGGGAGGATAAAAGAAGGGAAGCTTCTAGCCAACACACTGCTGTTACCTGTCATATATCACAATCCAATATCTCCTTCAACATACAGCCCCGAAGATACGTAACTCCGCATTTACTCGTGAGAAAGCTAGCATTTGCGATTTCATATCGCAGTTTGCGCTCGTGTTGTCATCACGGTGACTCCCCGAAGACTCCCTCTCCGTCTTCAGTCGTTTGTTTTTCCGCACGACTAGTATCCGCTACTTCTCTCGTACGCGTCGTACGTTTGAGAGTTTCACTCCTTACCGGCTGCGTGCCTCTCTCTCTACAGGAATTCTCTGGGGCTGTGACTTGGTACTTGTTTTTCCAGGTGCAGGCAATGCAGCCTACTATGGCGTGATTGCGGTATACCGCTTACATAACGAGTTTTTTTTAAATAAAAAACAAACCAAGTTTTCTTTTTGCATTTTATCCCGTTACGGGTAATAACCCGTATCCCGCTACTACCGCAGAAGTCCTGAGTGCGATACCCCACGGTCAAAACCTCGTTCCATCGGAAGATATGAGTAGAAGTCAGTCGACTGACATCTTGCTGACATGACCCTAACAGAGCATGCAAATTAATGTGATAGAGGTGCTCTGCTACCGAGAGCGAGGTATACCGTTGTATATATCTGTATTATAAAAATTATCCAGAGAGACATGATACAAGATTGCGTGGCACAGCTTTGCTGTTGATCCTGAGCGCTGCGCGCGGATGAGACGCGCAGTTCCGCGGGATATGCGCACGCGACCGCGGGGATGTTCAAGTATGAAGCGCTGTCCGCAGTGGAGACGTGCGCCAAATTCGAGGCCCGGCGCACGTCTCCACAGCGGTCAGCGGATGGTCTGTAGTTTTATAAGATAACAATGAAGACTTTGTTCTAAACAAGAACTATCGTCGGCTAAATAAGAGCAATATACAGACCTTTGAATTTTTGACTAGTCAGTCAAAGGGCTTGTTGGGGTCCATTATGCAAAGCTTCCAATTGAAATGGCCTATGAAATTGTCAAGTGAAATTGTGATTTTCGAACCGCAAAGAAAATGTCTCCTGCTTACATGCACCCCTCCCTGATCAATCACGCATTCAGGCGTCAACAATAACAGAGATGAAATTGTGTTGAGTTGTGGCTCTTGACGCAGCGTGCATTGACGTACAAGACCGTTGAAAGCACAGGCACTTGGAACGTCTCAATAAAAATAAATATTCACGCAATTTTTCACAATCGACCGCTTGTGTGCCAAATAGGTGAACGTATGTGAAACATATACGGTTAGTACTTACTGTGACATATCCGTGACTAACTGACACCGCTAAATTGGTAAAATGTTCCATGCACCTTAAGAAATGCTGAGAAATTACGAGGTTATCATCGCAGAACTCCCGAACGCCGTAGGCCTACGTCACAAAGCTATATGTAAACAAACACGCGTGTTGCGAGGTGCCTGCCTCCGATATCCATTTCCAGGCCCGCTAATTAAGCCAAGCGTAAAGCGCGCGGGCAAGACGTCACACACACAGCTACGTTCATTGGCTAAAACAATCGAGTAGCGCGGTTATGGATTTTCGGGATTATTTAATTTGAAGAAAAACTTCAATGTTCAATGAATGACGCACTCGTTCACTTCCGACAGGGAGTGAAAATGCCGAAAATTTTCCACTTCGATGCGAAATGCATCGGCCAGGTATTTCATTATTTACGAAAAGTAAACAGGCTGGCGAAAGACAGTAGGTACAGTAACTGATCACGTCGGTGAGGCCCCATTCATCTCCATCAACGAAGAAGGCGGGGCTTATTCTGATTACAGGGATGCGAAAATGCAACAGAAGGACGTAGCGCAGTGCGCTAAACATTATTGTGTTATTTTCGTATTTGTGGCAAACTCTATCGTAGGAAACTGTTCTAACATAGCAGAATGCCCTAGTTCCTGAGATAGGCGATTTGGTGGTCCAATGGGTCGCCATATTTAAAAGGTCTACTTTTGGTATGTCTGGTGCGGCGTAGGCTGTGATTGGAAGACAAAGTGTCAATCCTCGGCGCGCCTCGGCATCATAGCCGCATCACGTCTAGCTCTTAGTTGGTTGTTGCTATCCCCCGGGCGTGGGGGTGTTGCTATCCCCCTGGCGTGGAGTAAGGGGCGTGGGTCACGCAACGTGGCAGCACTAGTGTTAGGATTAGGGTTAAGATCAGGGTTAGGGTCAGGGTTAGGGTTAGGGTTTTTGCATCATGATATCTGTCCCCACACCACAGATTAATTTTTGTGGATGACGCCCCTATATATAGAGATCCGATATATAGATATTTAGTGTTAGGGTTAGTGTTGGAGTTATGAGTTATTAGGGTTATGGTTACCACAGACTAACGGATACACTACACCGTACACTACACTGTATCCGTTAGTATGTGTGGCTACTGTTAAGTTTTGAAGTATACGTCAACTGTATCACGTGACCTTCACTCCACGCCCGGGGGATAGCAACACCCAGGGCGTGGAGGGACGGTCACGTGATACAGTTGACGTACACTTCAAAACTTACCAGTAATCATAACCCTAACTCCAACACTATCACTACCACTGAATATCTGTATATCGGATCTCTATATATAGGGATGTCATCCACAAAAATTAATCTATGGTGCGGAGACACATATCATGATGCAAAACCCGTAACACTAACCCTAACCCTAACCCTAACCCTAACCTTAACCCTAACTCTAACCCTAACGCTATAACCTTAACCCTAACCCTGATCCTAACCCTAATCCTAACACTAGTGCTGCCACGTTGCGGTACTGTCCCTCTACGCCCGGGGGATAGCATTTCCCCTCTTGGGTTTGCTCCTACCGAATTAACGCCATCTACTGGCCACTATCATCTAAAACGCATATAGGCTCATTGCATAGAAATATATAGACACACACACGCACCGAGAGAGAGAGAGAGAGAGAGAAGAGAAGAGAAGAGAGAGATGGGGTTAAACCAAAAAAATCACGTTAGGGTTATTTACGATTATTAGCTAAGCTTATTTTGCTCATTTATTTTGCTTATTTTTGCTCCAAAATCTAGGGGGCAGCTGCCCGCCCCCCCCGAGGCTACGGCCCTGGGCTCTTATCGACTGTTATAGGTGGTCCGGGTGGTAAATATGTATATTTTATAGCTTAAAATGGGAATATATGCGCTAATGTATTAATAACTCAAAATAATTCTATAGACAGATAACAAGAAAATCAAATCAAAATCTCAAATAACTTGAAATGCATGTTATTCACATAATTCCAATGTGTGTGATTTGTCATAACAGGTAAACGAGCAATCGAATTATCTCGTATTAAACAGCTCCCGTTACCGTTCATTATGTTCATCCGTATTGACCGCATGTAACAAGACAACTCTGGCAGAAATCGTTTCATCGTTTTTCTAACGTCCAGTTTGCATATATGCGGGAAGTCTTATATAGGCTCTTATTGTTTTTGCTGGGATAACCCATTTATTTTAATTAAAATTACTAGTTTAAACAGGTTAGAAATGTCCATTGCATCAAGACTGTGCCTCAACATGTGTGCGTGCGTGTGTGTGTGTGTGTGTGTGTGTGTGTGTGTGTGTGTGTGTGTGCGTGCGTGCGTGGTGCGTGTGTGTGTGTGTGTGGTGTGGCGTGTGCGTGTGCGTGTGCGTGTGCGTGTGCGTGTGCGTGTGGCGTGTGCGTGTGCGTGTGCGTGTGCGTGTGCTGTGTGTGTTTGTGTTTGTGTGTGTGCGTGTGTGTGTGAACGTGCATGTGCGCGCGTATGCAATGTATGCGTGCGGCACGAACACGCGTGTGTGTATGCAGACCGGAATTGATAAAGTGACAATGATATCATTATGTTAATTTA
>NW_014577292.1:293632-300546 GCF_000485595.1 Priapulus caudatus | reverse complement strand
AACGCACACGCACCAACACACACACACACACGCACCACACAACACACACACACACACACACACACACACACACACACACACACACACACAAACACACACCACACATACACACACACCACAGACAGGTCACAGCAGACACAGAAGACGGACAGACACACAGCACACACGCACACGGCGCTAGAGCGTGCACGCACCCGCACGCACGCACGCACACAACACACACACACACACACACACACACTAACACACACAAACACACACACACGCACGCACGCACGCACGCACGCACGCACGCACGCACCAAACGCACACACCACACACAGCACACCACTTTATTTATTTATTTATACGTTCCCAGCCAGAAAGAGGATTTGAGCAAATTATAATTATCTGTTGATGAATGAAGTTCTTTGACTGGCAGGGTCGCGCATGTAATTGTGTGGCGCTTTCCGTGTTACGGTTAATGGCTGCATGATCAATACCAAGCCCCGTATGCAAGCATCCTATTCAGCGCCTTGTCATATTACCGATAATAGGTTGGACATCTGACGTGAGGTAATTTCGCGTAACGTCGTGTAACATGGCCTAACAAAAACTTTCGGGGGGACATGCAACTTTAGACCTCGTATAACGCCCCTGCCTCCCGCGTTTATTAGCTGCTGCATCTAACAGTGTTCCCGCCGAAGCAGTGAATCCCGCTGCTACTGTCGACCATTATATCTAATCGATAAATAATATCTATGAGAAAGTTAAGAAGAATGAATGAGATCTATGTGAAATCGTTAACGTTTTGCCTTCGTGCAACTGACAACTTAATAGCAATTACGAAGAGATTTATGGCGCACATCATCTCGTATCCTGTCTCGAAATCTATGCTTCCGACGCTTCCAGCTACACACGTCCATAATATAATTACTCAACCAACGCTTTGTTCGGCGTAACCATCTCGAAGCGCTACCTGTTGTTGCGTGGTGCGTCAACATTCTATTTACGACTCGCGACCGTGATCACGTGCTGTGTGTGCGTCGTCGCACCTGTCTGCCGTTGTGACACGAAGCTGCATGCTAACCAGTGCGGCAGTGTCGATAAAAACCTCCATGCAGTTTGCGATGGTTGCTATATACCCGAGGGGCCGGCGCGCATTTTGATGTGCATAGCAGCAGACCCGTGCGTGGTGTGAGATACAAGAACGGCGTGCGATCATCAGCAGAGCATGGATGAATCAATTCAAATGTGAGCGGGCGGCTTTCCCGATGTGAAACGACTACGACGTGCTATCCTGAAGTGCTTGCCGTGTTACGTACGTGTACGCCCGACAAAAGAATCTTCAACCGCGTGACATGATTCGTACAGGTAATAAGGTATTGTGAGCGTGTTGCTACTGTGGAGGTGGTGGCACGATAGGCAGTGCGTCATTCGCCGGTTAGAACTGGTTGGCGGTGGTGTGCACGAAACACGCGTGTTGCATTCTCTATAACCGGCAACAAACACGGTGTAATCAATACTCGTACTAATTCGGTGAGGAAAAAACTGGCATTTTTAGATGTTCGTGCTACACGGAAATATTTATCGTCGCGAGTGACTCTTGTCGCACTCGTCTCCTACTGTCTGTACGAACGATAGATTGAGCCAGTTTTGGCTCGGTTCTGTTCTATTGGCGAGAGTATAATGTTAGCTAGTGTAGACTAGTGTAGATTAGTGTAGACTAAGGCTTCCTAGCAGGCAGCGGCTGGTGATCGAGGAGTCCTTAACACGATATTCGTCTCCTGCATTCCTGACCCCTGCTGATTAATGCAGGCTCTCGCGTGTGATCTGCCCTGTCAGTACTGTATGATATCGATTTAATAATAACGTTTCGCTAGGTTATGAAAAATAAATTTTTGTGTTGCTGCTATCAACCCTGGTGTATAAACTCATTAAATCTGTATGTACACGTGCACGTTGAGACCGCATTTAATGCGGCTCACTCTGAGCCTGTATGCACGTTTACGTGGAGATCAGTTAATCCAGAGGGAGTGTGTACATAGCACTATACATAAATATCGTTATTATAAACTCAATAGTAACTATAGTTACTTCATCGGCTTTGTACGATTATTCGCGGTTTCACCGTATCAAACCTACGACACGTCGTGTAGACACAGTGTAGCGCTGTATTGCACGCTTGCGATACCCAGAGGTCTGCGCGGGTATATGACGTGTCATTTAACTCATTTTGTACGGCCACTGCGTGCCACGTGCCGATGACGAACAGACGTGAATCCATAAATGACGCGTGTGTTTTGGCGCGGGAAACAAATTACATCTAGTGAGTATAGTGTACATGACTCACGTAACCTCGCAGAATTCAATTTCAGGCGGCGGACTCTAAGCCAGAGCCAAGCGCAAGAAGCACAAGCTGACATAAGCATTTGTTTGCTCCATCTATAGGCTGCGGTGTTATAGCCTAACCATGATTTACACCTTTACCCGTCTGGCGGAGGATTTTAATTCAGTAATTTGGAATCGTCAATCTTATGCAGGTTGACCAGCGATGACACGAGCTGGTATTGCGACGAGCAATAGGCTGTGATAACCTTGTTAGAATCAGCTTGAGTGCAATCAGCCCTTCGAGGAGAGGACTCTGGAAGGAGGTAGGACGCACGTTAGCAATGAGATGATGGAACGGCCCTTGCTGCTGAAACAGGTGGGTGATATACAATTTGCTTTATGTTCTTAACTTGTCGCGCACCATACCAACATCGCCATCGTTTTCCCATTCATTTGCTGCCCTGAGTTGGTTGGGTGTGCACGTGCTTTGGATTCTTATTTCGATTTTTGATTGGAAGAGCATTTCGTATATCATATGTAATATACTGAAAGTGTGTTATACAAGTTACAGACAGTAAGAAGAAAAATAAAAAATGACAAAAGTAATAAAATGTAATGTAACCCTGCTTTCGAGTATAATTCGAAAGTAACGAAATTGCGTGACACCAAATCCGAACTATAACGGAAGATAACCTTGCTATAAGCGGTTTCTATCGTATCTTAAAATAATAAATTCCGATTAAAATCCCGATGATCCATAGGTTTAGGAACGTGCGATTTACGGTAATGCATGGGTGGATGAATGAGGAATAGGACTGTGTGCGGTGATAGTGAATGAGCGAGTGCGCGTGTAAACGAGTAAGAATCAATCAACACCATAAATTAATAAGTATAAGCAGAATAAAGACAGGGCAGAGTTGGATTTCGTACATTTAGGTGACCTGACAAATGTTTTTGTATCTACCAAAGAAGGCTTGTGCTCGTGTAATTGTAGCATTAAACAATTGTTTATCGCGCTATAAGAACACTGTTGTGGCATCTAGATTTCGTGCATTTCCTCTGCGTGTTTTGTTCTGAGTATATGTTTCTGAAATGTGCGCCCGGTGTCGCTTGTGTGTCTGTCACTTAGCAACAGCATGCCACCAGCCAAGTGTTGTAGGCTAATGCTTGCTAGCGCGAACAATTAGGTGTACATCGTTGATGAGGGATGGGTTTAGGTCCTCTTGTTGGGTACGTGGATGCTATTCTATGGAAGGCATCATCATAATGAGTGCAATATAGTCAATAGCATCCTGCCAGGCATCGATTGGAAGCTTGCCAGGAAATAATTGCAATCGCCACGACGCGTACGCGTGTCTACAACTTGCAAAATTGCGCCATAAACATAGCTTTTATTTGAAGTTGAGACACAGAACTAGTTTAGTCAATGCTCCGTTGGAAAGACAGCAATATATGAACAGGTAACAACAAAGCGGCGTGCAAAATGATAAATATATTATACTGGTTATTTATGCGCCTTGGGAGATGCGTTCGTGTCGTGTGCGTGTGCGTGTGCGTGTTGCGTGTGCGTGTGCGTGTGCGTGCTGCGTGTGCGGTGTGCGTGTGGGTGTGATGTGTGTGTGTGCTGTGTTGCGTGTGTGTGTGAAGGTGCAATGTGCGCGCCGTTGCATGTATGTGCGGCACCGAACACGCGTGTGTGTATGCAGACCGGAATTTGATAAAAGTGACAATGATATATTTATTTATTTATTTATTTATTTATTTATTTATACGTTCCCAGCAGAAAGAGGATTTGAGCAAATTATGAATTATCTGTTGATGAAATTGAAGTTCTTGACTTGGCAGGGTCGGCGCATGTAATTGTGTGGGCGCTTTCCGTGTTTACCGGTTAAATGCGGCTTGCATGATCAATACGGAACCCGCGTATGTGCAAGCATCCTTTTCAGGCGCCCTTGTCATATTTACCGATGAATAGGTTTGGACATCTGACGTTGAGGTAATTTCGCGTAACGTCGTGTAACATGGCCTAACAAAAACTTTCGGGGGACATGCAACTTTAGGACTCGTAATAACGCCCCTGCTCCCGCGTTTCTTCGCTGGCTGCATCTAACAGTGTTCCGCATGCCGAACAGTGAATCCGCTGCTACTGGTCGAGGCATTAATATAATCGATAAATATAATCTTGAGAAAAGTTAAAGAAGAATGAATGAGATCTATGTCGAAATCGTTTAACGTTTGTGCTTCGTGCCAACTGACAACTAATAGCAATTACGAAGCAGATTTAAGTGGGCACACTGCATCTCGTATTCTGCTCGAAATCTATGCTTCCGACGCTTTCAGCTACACACGTCGCATAATACTAATTACTCAACGCAACCGCTTTTGTTGCGGCGTAACCCATCTGAAGCGCTTACCATGTTGTTGCGTGGTGCGTCAAACATTCTATTTACGAACTCGCGACCGTGAAGTCACGTGCTGTGTGTGCCGTCGTCGCACTCGTCTGCCGTTGTGACACGAAGCTGCATGCTAACAGTGGGCGGCAGTGTCGATAAAAACGCTGCCATGCAGTTTGCGATGGTTGCCTATATACCGGAGGGTCCGGCGCGACATTTGATGTGGCATGCAGCAGCCGCCGTGCTGGTGTGAGATACAAGAACGGCGCGTGGCGATCCATCCAAGCAGAGCATGGTGAATCAATTCAAATGTGAAGGGCGGCGGCTTTCCCGATGTGAAACGACTACGACCGTGCTATCCTGAAGTGCTTGCGTGTTACGTACGTGTACGCCGCGACAAAGAATCTCAAAGCGGCGTGACATGATTTAGTACAGGTAATACAGGTATTGTTGAGGTGTTGCTTACGTGTGTGTGTGTGTGTGTGTGTGTGTGTGGTGTGTGTGTGTGTGTGTGTGTGTGTGTGTGTGTGTGTGTGTGTGTGTATATCGGTGTGTGTCTGTCTGTGTGTATCGGTGTGTGTCTGTCTGTGTGTGTCTGTCTGTGTGCGTGCGTGCGTGCGTGCCTGCGCGCATTCGTGTGTGCGTGCGTATGCGTGTGTCCGTATTGTTCTCTCCGGTGACTTTATTTAATATATTATTTATTTATCTGTTATTATTATAATTGTTGATTAATTTTGTTTCGATCATTGACAAATATTGAGAACAAACTATTAGTAATGTTGTTTTGTATTTAAGCTTATTGTATTCCCACTTATGTACGGCCTGCCTATGCTTTAATTGATATGCTCTCATCTGTTGCTATGCCATTGATTTCTTGCTATGATTTTGGTTCTACTAAATAATTTCAACAATACAATGGACTTATTAGTAAATATAACGAAAGTAAACCTACATGGTGTCTCTAGTCTTTGGACTTGCCGCAGCCTATATCAAAAACATCAATGAATCGGCTGCGAGTGACGGAACGCAAATAGGATCTGTTTCAATGGCGAAACGATTTGCATTTTGTGGTTTATTTACCGTTTCGGGGTGCGAACAGAACCAACATCATTATCACGATGCGTGGGTAGGCTGTTTACTGCGACCATAAAGCAGCAATAACAATACGATGTGCAGTAGGAGAGCTTTTATTAGTATATTACACATTGAAAACATCTACTATATACAGGCTACACGTTAAGCCCCGGTCACAACGGATCGTACGAAATTTTGTCGTGGTGAACCCATAAAATATTTGTCGTGGCCAGATCTTGCAACATGCCCGAAATGTATTTCGAGTGGTCACAAGGGCTACGACACATCAAAGATGGTTTGGCGATGGGGACGCGACAGCAAAAAAAGATATGTCGTGGTTATGTCGTGGGTGTGTCGCAAGTCAGTCGTGCGTCAGTCGTGAGTTGTCGGGGGGCTGTTTTTCACGTGAACAGGTCGTGGGTTCACTCGTGGGATGCACGTGCTACAGTCGTGCGACTGGCGCACAACAGTCGTGGGTCATTCGTGGGTCACTCGCGAGTCACTCGTGGGTCACTCGCGGGTCACTCGCGCGTTCGTCTCCCGACTATATAACGAGGCCCGGTCTGTTGCCTGCCATTTGCTGCAGAGATTTTCCAGTGAATACATCGAAGTTCTGCCCGAATTTTTGACATTTGTCACTTCATTTAATCAAAGTTAGTATCCAGGATGCCTCTCAAGAAGAAAACCAACAAGAGAAAGATGGTAAGCCTAGCAGTTGGCCCTTGGTGATGCGAGGGGCGACACTCGGCAACAGCTCGTGAAACATGCCAGACTCCATCCGCATGAACCCCACGAAGTCACCGGCAGATTCCCGCTCCAACTCTTGCATCAGAGTAGCCTACTATACTGCCCAAACATCAGGCGCCGCTCGATCCACGGCCGAACCCACCAACGTCGGGGGTTTCGCCGGTTCCTGCGCTGCTCCCGGGCCCGGATCAACGCCAACAGCACTATATTATGCTCGTGCTGGAGTTCTGCCAGCCTCAGCAGGGCCACGCGTAGTCGCTCAGGTGGAATAGCCATCCTCTTTCAGCGCCGACAGGCAGTTTTTAATTCCAAGCGTTCATTCGCCCGAGCTATATACCCCTCAAAAAACGAAAATATGTTGCAAGACTAACGCACGACAGACTTGCAATG
>NW_014577292.1:283632-288632 GCF_000485595.1 Priapulus caudatus | reverse complement strand
AGACTATCGCTCGATATACCATAGATATATAAATTATTAAGCATTATTATCGATATGCTTGTAGGTATAGGTCAGCTCCCATACCAAAACATTTTGTGATATTAACAAACCTGCCCAAGTTGAGTGTGCTGCTATAAGTACCTACATGGTATATATGAGAACTCGCCAAAATATTTTTTTTTGGCAAAATTGCATGTGATGTAAAGACACGTAGCATATTTCAACTAAACACGACTATAGGATTTCATTTCCACGCGATTTACTTAAGCGAACGATTTAGCTGTGAAGCTAGCCATCGTTAGCCTGATTACGATTCTGTTGTGGTGTTCAGGTAGATACATTTCAGATAAACCAATAAACAGTGAAGGAGAATAAGTGCTGTACGCCACAGGCGCAGCCAGCTAACTGTGTGACCAATATGGAACATGCACATGTACACTGTGACAGCACTGCTGGCTGACAAGTTGTCTCCAGGTAGAGCCGCTATTTGTGTTGCCATGACAACCTTATTCTATAGAGACAAATCAATAGTGCTGCGAGGAGTGATATAGGCTAACTCAGCCTTTGTAAAACACTGAATGTGTATATAGCAGTGTAACAGGAAGCCCGGTCAGGCGCGACGGGTTTTCTACTTCAGCAGTGCCTGCACTGCACACAGGTCGCTTTCGATTGCAGCTAAACCTTCAAGAGCCCTTTATTTGTTTGATGAAATACGGATTTAAAGTGGCGCTAGAACTAGAATAAGTAGTTTATAGCTTTAATGGACGCCTCTATTTGTGAATATGATCCATATGAACATTCATGAATACATTCTTTAGTTCTGAACGTCGTCATTATACATATATATATATATATATATATATATATAGAGATATACACACACAATTTGTATTTAGTATTCAAAGGGATGAATTAGTTCTTAATGTATAATACGATATATATACGATATATACATATATATAGGGCCTATTCTTATGTATAATACGAATTACTGCAACAACTGAAAACACCGCATTGCCAACCTTCTAGCACTCGCAGCCCTGTTATGATATAGTAAAATAATACATAAATACTAAGACTTTGATTACGATCATTATCGTATTTAGGTCCTACAGATAGTAAGTAATGAATTTGTCTCTCCATGAGATAGAATTAACAAACATTCACACGGTAGATCAGTGAGTTCGCCAAATGTGTAATGGCAGCCCTAATCAGCATTACGCTTCTATTCCCAATCTTCCCGCCACTTATTATAAGTATAATGTATGTACTGGAACCCTTGAATCTGTATTTTTAAAACAAACAAATATAACACTGCATTTTATTATACATAACAATCATGAGTATTATTATATACCGCTCCCGAATGAGGAGGAGGGTGCTGAATCGCACTACTCCCAAAGCTGATGTGGCGCCACTAGCATCCAATCGTTTTAGTTACCGCCTATAGAAACGCACCCTCCTACAGCAGGCAATGCCGTCAAACCCTGTTACTTGTCTTTTCAAGTTTTTATACATAAAAACGGCTGCTAACATTTTCCCTTAAAAATCCTCTTAAATCTGACCAATTTCCTCTTAAATTAACCCTTCTTCTCTTTACTCAAATATTAAGGGAGTATCTCCTATTCACTGTATTATATGTATGCCTCGCTATACTATGTTCACTCCGTCTAATATAACAATTCCAATCAATCATACAATCATATAATACTGTTATATATTACTGTTTGCGTTCTATTGTTAATATTTACACCAGTTTGCTTTTGCTTTAAATTTTCGCGTATTATTCATTATTTTCATTATTCGTTATTTATTTTTCATTTGATTCATTATTTTCTTTGCAATTTTTGTGGTTATAGAATATACTACTCTGTCTTTATGTATAATTATAATGTGAAATTGGCCACATTTTAATCATTATATAAAATCATTCTACTGTAGATCGAGTAGTAATTGTGATTGGTACGTGTATGTTGTCTATGTATACTGCACTATACATTGAGAACGCAATTTTACCAACTTTGCATAATGCTCATCCGTACTCCCGAGTCTAGTTGCTCACAGACTGAGTATATTCTATATATATATATAATTTATGTTTCGGTTTTTTTTAGCATTTTTTGCTTCTAGGTTGAACGTGGCTCGACAGCAATTTACTTACATATTTACTTGCATATGTAGACTAGCCATACACGCGCAAACATTCACACAAATACTCACACAACATGCACAAATCCGCACACTCGTGCACGCACGCACGCGCGCGAGTATATCATTTACAAATTCTAAATATATCAATGTCATGCCGTAATTGCATTGTTTCTAAAACCTGATATGCGCGCTATCTTAAGACTATCGCCTATAATTGGGGTAAAACATTGATAATGAAACAAAAAAAGACAGAGCATGATAACTGATAATGTGGGGGTAACTATATGTATTGGTATGGGGGCCACTGCATGAGCATTTGATTGATTGGCTGGTTGGCATGGAAACAGGCCAAACGCAGAGTATGGGTAAATACAACCAGCTTGTGGTCAATCATTCTGTAGCTGTTTGTCCACCCAGATTTAGGTATCGATTATCACCGCTCTGGAAGTGACAACTGAGACTCGGATTATTGTGATAAGCAGATAATATATATCAAGACTTTTAGATTCAAAGCCATGTGTCTGCATGATTTACTGTAGATTTTCTGTGATACGGGGTTTATTGGATATTTTCCAGTAATATGTGAGGAAATTACGGAATGTCTAGCAGAAGCGTTGAATAGCCACAAGGTCAGGTCCGAGTTAAAGAGTGTCGGGCGCTAGGCACTTATCCATGGGAGGCACAGAGATTTGCCGATAAATCACGCATATTTATGCGTCTTATTTTAAGTTTAATCCAACTTGTTTCGCCGTTGTCGTGCTTTCTCTCTTAGCCCAATAGCTAATTAAATTCAAAATAAATTTCTACCTAAAACGAGACACTTTACAGAGAGGCGTTGAATTAAAAAAAGATGGTTTCAAACTCCGCATGGGCCCATAACACTTTACAGGGACTGAGCATTAGTAGTACCCACTGTAGGGGCCTACCCCATTGATAATCCGGCCCTACATGGGATTTTGGCTCATTATGTCCTATGTTGAGATAATGCCACCAGTAGATATATCTGGTACCTCGTTGCTGCATCCTATTACTGCTATTAGATTTATAAAACCTACGTAGCGAACCTCTGTGTCTGTATACCAGTCATGCCCTTGCGCAGGGCTCTGACTACGCAGGATGATCGTTATAATACGCCCCTGACAAGTGATTTTATATCGTATATGGAAGCGGCGTGGCCTAATGGGTAACACTCCGAACGTCAGCTTGAAGGGTATTTGAGAGCTTCGAGAGGCACCTCAGTCATTGCTGCTGTGTCCTACAGCAGAGCACTCTATTACAATTGCTGCAGCCGACCCAGTTGTGTAAATGAGTACCTCGCTTCTGTTATGAATTTAAATTCCCCGCCAGTAGCCCTCACCGTAGGGGATGTGTTTCGAAAGCCGTATGGAGTTTTCGGTGTGCGAGAGGTTCTGCTACCAGTGGCAAATTGGTGTAAAAGAAACAAGTAGACAGCGGTGATGTTGGAAGAGAAGTGGAAAACCCTAATCAAAATTCACATAGGGTCAATGGCGTATATGGTGTGCTATGGTGTAAGACTAAAGTCGTTGCTGCTCAGACCGGGGAAGATTTCACAAGCCATTCACGACTCAAATGAGTTTTCGTGAATTCGGAAATACAAAAAAGAGTACATTGCCTATCATTACATTAACACTACATTATACATTAATTAACAGTGCATATTTGGTAAGCTCCGACTTTCGAAATATATATATATATAACTTTAACTCGTCTTAAATTGAATAACTTTTGTTAACTTGCGTTCAAACCCCGACCATGATCCTTGTACGTGAATAGTGAAATAGGAACTTCTACTGCCACAAATGGAGTGCAGCGATTTAAATATATATATATATATATATATATATATATATATATATTGCATTAAATGTTTGGGCATTCAATATCAATGTTATCATAATTATGTACAAGTTATTATTATTCATATATGCGCGAGGCTGTTCAAAACATTCAGTTGTAGCGAAAAAGAGACACCGTTATTTAGTGGACAACGTCTTGTTATACACCCAAGATAGAGGGACACGTTAACGATACATGAGTAAACGGTTAGTTTGCGTTAAGATATAATTAAATTAGGAACACAATAAAATAAATTCGAATTAAGTGTTTGTCTATAAAATTAGATGGAGGAAAATTGGTATTTATTCATATCTTAAAAACGTATAGCTTTTAGATAAATTCATGAAGACGAAATGAAATTAAAGTGCGTAGATTCCCATGTTTGACTACTTATCAAAAACCATGTCTGCTATATTTATTACTATGTATTATTATGCATTATGATGCACATTATGAAATAAAACTGTCACCCATTTTCATACTGATGCCTTTTAGCTTACATAATGTATTGGTTATATTACTCGCCATATTTCTGCCATTCTTTCGAAAGACGTGCAGGATGCTAATGGCAGCCTTTCCGACTCTAAGGTAAACCGCCTGGCGTCTAAGTATTTATCCGTTAAAAACATCCTATAGAGCGAGTTATTAACTATGTTATTTTATTTGTGCCATTACATTTTATACCAAAAACTCAGAGCATAAAATGCAGGCATTTTAAAGTGAAAACTACACAGTAAAAACGAAGAACGCACGAGAGCGCTCTAATCAAAAGCGACTGAAGCCACAGAAGCTGTTTGTTTGTTTGTTTGTTTGTATGTTTGTTTGTTTGTTTGTTTGTGTGTTTGAGCGCACGCGCGCGTGCGTGCGTTCGTGCGTGCGTGCGTGCGTGCGTGTGTGTGTGTGTGTGTGTGTGTGTGTGTGTGTGTGTGTGTGTGTGTGTGTGTGTCTGCTCGTACCGTACACTCCGTCCGTTCGGCCGTACAGCGAGGACT
>NW_014577292.1:278619-283055 GCF_000485595.1 Priapulus caudatus | reverse complement strand
AGAGAGAGAGAGGAAAAACACCCCCTTTTTAAAGAAATCTCCGGGTGAAAAGTCAAATACACCCCCTTTTTTACAATTTTTGGGCCGGATTTTGTCGCGCGAAAAATACCCCTTTACCGGAGATTTTGGGAACGCGCATGCGATCCCTCCGACCTCGGAGTGGGGGGGGGGCGGGGTGTGAGCAAGCTTGCGTTCGTTTGTCCGTGCGTGCGTGTGTCCGTGCGTCCGTGATTATCATCTGACAAACCACCTAGTTATAAATAATTATATGCAAACCGTGCCGGGTGCGAAACCGTACCGCGGTGAGAAACTGGATGGACATATACATATCGGTAAGGGTGTTACCGTGTTGAGAAACAATATTTTAGCGTTATTTTAAAAAATATTGATGGAAATATAAAATGTCACAACAATACACTAATATAATAATATACAATAATAAGGTGCAAGAACGTATAGGGTCATAAATTTACAATAATGATAATTAATGGATTTCAACGGCGTGCGTATCATATGCTACAGTCATATGAATTGAATATGTAAAACGACCTCCACTCTAGGGCGCATAGATGGGAAGCTACCCGGTAGCTGCAATGACGGCGGTCGTCTCCGGTTGTACACTATAGTCAACCAATCATGATCGGGATAAATTCAATAATTAAGTTTTGATTAATATCTTAATTACTGTATAACTGACAAATGCAAATTAATTTGCTTCCTGTGCGCGTAAACACAGACTGGCAGCATCAGCAACTATGGGTTGTTGCGCAGATGAGCATTTACTGCGCGCTCGCGCACGCTTTCTGCCTTGCCCGCTGAGAGATGCTTGCTGCTTGCAGTCCGCGCAGGCTATCTGCAGTGCAACGTCATAACATATCTAACACGCAACACAATTGGCTATTTATGAATGGATGTTAGCGGCTATTTGGTTGGCGCAAGTCATAACATGATTGCTAATGCCCAGGCAGGAAAGCTTGGATAATTTTCTCATGAAAGTTACTCACCGTCGATCTGTAAGTATTGCTCGAAGCACATCATTCTTTTAGTGTCTTGCCGCTTGTTGAAGTTGTATTGTCAGTGGACGTTTCTGATTCTGCTGTGACACAGTAACCTCGCCATGCACATAGTGGCAATATCTTCCTACAGAGAGGAATATACGTGGCTGGGAAGCCATCTTTGTTGCTCCAGCTGGATGCGGCAGGCATTGATCAGCCGTGATCCATCTGTGACTCTGCGAAATTAATGTGCAAACCGAAGCCATGATGAACGAGGAGTGGCAGTTGTAGGTGATGCTGTGGAAATATATGCAGGTGAAAGCAGTTATTGTTTTTAAATGGTCTCTTGGTTGCCGCATGTTGGCTTGCACCTGAACATAGTGAGGTAGAACCAGGTCGCTAGAGTTCTAGATTCTTAGATGGCTGGAGCACGCTGTAGATGACAGTTTCATTTATTTATCACACGATTTATATTTCTTCGTGGGTTTCAAGACTTCATCTTGTCTAAGGGAAGTAGAAATAGGTGGCTTGCTCGCATTGCAAAACAAAGGTGCGAAGTTTGCCACTTGTCTTATCCTCTCTCCTGGTCGCCAATAGATTGCAGGAATGAACTTGTGTGCGGTGGTAAGATGGCAGTGACATTGTGAAATATTCAAGAATAAGATCAAGAGAAAATACTGTTTGAAACAGCAGCAATGACTGTCTGGCATCCATTATCCAAAGAGGATTGTACACATGGATATCTTTCAGATGACTGCAGGTTATAGCGAGGTAAACATTATGCCAAACATTAATAATTGCCTGGTTTATAGGTGGTTATATATTATGGTTAGACTAGTTTATAGAATAGCTAGTTAGCTTATATAGCTTATTATAGAATAGAAGTATTAAAGCATGCTCATATGGCATTGTTGTCTATAATATTGCAATGAATTTTTACCAGTTAAACTTTGTTCACAAATAGATTTGATCAGAGGGAATATTGCAACCATGCAAGCAAACAGATAGGGGTTTGTGATCAGCTTGTGTAACTCAGCTGTGTAAATTTCGTTTGATTAACAGAGTCATATTATGCTGTGTGTAAACTATAACTACATAGTGAAATGGTTTTAGTTATAGTGTCGCCCCCATATTTATTGTCGAGAATGTTATTTGCCTTTAGTGTATACTATTGACATTTAGAGTAGTACTATATGGTTGATCAAGATTTTGTTAATAATTGATTATGACAAAATTTTTTTTGGCTTAAGTAGATCTAGCTGAGAAAACACAATTTGTAATAAAGTAATGAATAATGGAGTAGCAACATTTAAATGCTGATGTTACTAGCCAGATTTTCATTTATCATAGACTATGCACATGTCAGCTATCAACCAACGTAATTGGATGTAGATCATTCGGTCTCGATCTGTCGTCATGATTTTGATATTAGGTGCCAAACTCCATATTACATATTTTAGTTTCAATTTTTGGCAAAATTTAAACTGGTAGAGTCAAGATATGTTTTTTAAATCCATTGTAATTTTGTAATTTGTTTTAAATGAACAAATCGTTATTTAAAATGGAATAACAGTAGTTAGTAAACAACGTATCAGTGTTTCATATTCTGTGTTTCCTGATTAAAAAATCAGTAATTATAAAAGCTGGCTCTTCTGATCAGCATAATACATTTACCATACATGTACTGTAAGAGCTAATTTAATGATCTTAGCTGTTGGTAATATGCGTGTGTATGCGTGCTCTAAAAGTCTAATGTGTGCGTACAGCTACAGGTGCATGTGAATTTTCCCAACTGTATACATGTATAGCAGCAGTTTCTGTTACATACAGTACTGCCTGGCTGTCTATATAAGGCCTATTACTTAGGGCGTGTTGTAAAAGAGGCATGCAGGTGGACTTACCCCATCCCCTAGACCTGTGCCAGTACAGTGTGCATCAGCTATTGATCTGCAAATACTTGTTAAAAGGAAGTACACTGCGCTGAGCACGTAAAGCAAAACCTGCACAGTACTGTACTCTGCACTGCGCGTAGTGTTCCAAACTAAAACTCGATTTCATCACTTTATAATATATATTCCATATTCTAGAGGTTCCTCGGTAATTCCATAATTACGGTGATAAAGTAGACTACATGATCAGATTAGAGTAACTGGTTTATAATCTTGATTACGTAGGCCGTATATATGATACCTCTATTGTGATTTGTTTGGAACGTCACAGACAAAATAAGAATTTTTTGTAAATTCATGGTAAATCTTATAGTTGTTTGTGTACGCCGAGTAAAACTATTCTGTTTTGCATTATATTCATATTATCAGGAGTGAATATTAGAGATAATTGTCTCTATTATTCACTCCTGATATTATGGAAGGACATGTTTACTATGCCAGTGAGATGATGAACTCGACCAAAGTCATGAAAGGAGAGTTGCCATCATGAGGCTATAACTATGTATATATGCATGAATATATCTAATGCACTATAGATATAACTATTAGAAAGAATACTTTGTAGATGTGTTCATGTAAGGCTGTGGTGGTAAAACTAGTGTCCAGGGTCAAATCTGGACATGGTTTTCGTGTTGGACTCCATAATTTGATATCAGCAGAAGACTGTGACATTTTTGTACAATTTTTTTACACGTAACTATATATTCAATACTGCCATCAGTATTTTAAAATCACTTCTTTTACTGCAGATTAGATGATAATTTGTGTAATTCTAGCAAATAATTTGACTTTGTTACTTAATTCAACTTGTGACATGCATTATTGTTATCTTTACTTTTGAGTTTCATTCTGTGGATTCCCAGTTTAATACAAACTCTACCTCTTAGTGAGGACAGGGAGATCGGCAGATTGAAATAAATCTTTACTTAGTAATAGTAAATTGACACAACTGTAAATTATCAAAAAACCTTGTTAAAATGTGATATTTTTTGCCAAATCCTGGAGAAATTTGACAAAAATTGACATGATCACTTTAACTCGTCTTAAATTGAATAACTTGTTAACTTGCGTTCAAACCCCGACCATGATCCTTGTACGTGAATAGTGAAATAGGAACCTCTACTGCCACAAATGGAGTGCAGCGATTTAAATATATATATATATATATGTATATATAGTTTACAACGAAAATACTAGATTCCCAGAGATAGGAACAATAGTTGTGGCTTGTCTCTTGTATTGTTTATTGTTTAGGTCATGTTTGGCACATATTATCAGTGCAGTGTATGTAAGATTTAATATAAATTTTTATAAGCGTGTGCTATGTTGCCTAGCGATGTAATCGTGCATATTATTAAAGGTTTCCTAATGAAAGGCAATAGGGCAGTGTAATAGTACGGATGTGCTTTAATATCAAGGACTATATATGGATAATTGTGATTGTGGTGTTTGTTTGTTTTCTCTCTCTCTCTCTCTCTCTCTCTCTCTCTCT
>NW_014577292.1:276845-278209 GCF_000485595.1 Priapulus caudatus | reverse complement strand
TCTCTCTCTCTCTCTCTCTCTCTCTCTCTCTCTCTCTCTCTCTCTCTCTCTCTCTCTCTCTCTCTCTCTCTCGATATATATATTATCAGGAGTTAATAAAGGCAAATTGTCTTTATTTGTCTTTTATTGTAATTATTGTAATTTGTCTTTATTAACTCCTGATATTATATATACTATACTATACTGGACTGTCTGGGTGTGTGTATTGTCTCTGACTTTACACAGTTAACAAGTTGTACTCGTGTCAAATGTTAATTGCGTGCAATCAATGTTTATGAGATGGAAGCAACGAAAACAGTATGGTCAGCACAAGTGTCAAATTCAGTGGTTGAATTTATAACTAGTTCTCGTGCGACAGCGAGGAAGTGAATTGATACACGCCACCGATGTATACGCGTACGTACAGGTCTAGGGCGCATATCACTGCACTAGTACCACGCCAAAGAAAACCATGGTCCATATATATATGCTTTCCATAGATGCAAGCATAGCTGCTGTATTATGAATGTACAGGGTTCAGCGTTTATAAGGGACAGCGTTTAGCGCTAGAAGCATCTGTGATGATGTGATGGGCCCGCAGTGCCCTGCATATATTTTATTGATCTTGTGAGTGAGTGCTATGAATTGGCGTGTCTGCCGGCGCGCGCGCGCGCGTGTGTGTGTGCGTGTGCGCGCGTGTATGTGTACACGCATATATGGGTGCGGCGAATTTACTGGTGCCTGTGTGCCTGGCTGTGTACATGAGAGCCAGGGAGGGAGGGAGGAAGGTGGAGGATGGCAAACTGGCTCAGTCTCGGTGAGACGAAGGATTTCTTTTTGAAGGTTTAAATGTGTTCTACATGCAGTACTTTTTGAGTGCATGGCTCCATTACTTTGCACTGCAGGTCATACCTAATGACACGTTGTTGGGGCATATAGTGTCATGAGCAGTATGGGATGCCAGGGTACTATGTGTGTAGATGTGGATAATTAATGCAAGCAGGTTCATTAGGTTTCTTAGTTATGCTGTAGTGTAGATTTCGTAATGTGGATTCTACTGTATGTCCAATATTCCAATAACTATAGCACTAGCAGTGCATGGCATTTCCATTGACAAAGTTGTGTAAAATTGGTCACACGTATCTCAACGAATATTTAGATCAATTGATCACTGGATGGGTGTTTTAATATTATGGGTGTGTGCGTGCGTACGTGCGTGCTTGCGTGCGTGCGTGCGTACGTACGTGTGCGTGCGTGCGCACATACGTGCGTGTGCGTGCGTGCGTGCGTGCGTGTGCGTGCGTACATACCTGCGTGTGCGTGCGTGTGCGTGCGTGCGTGCGTGCGTGTGCGTGCGTACATACCTGCGTGTGCGTGCGTGTGCG
>NW_014577292.1:246801-276830 GCF_000485595.1 Priapulus caudatus | reverse complement strand
CCTTGGCATTTCCATTGACAAGTTGTTGTAAAATTGGTCACACGTATCTCAACGAATATTTAGATCAATTGATCACTGGATGGTGTTTTAATATTTATGGGTGTGTGCGTGCGTGCATACGTACGTGCGTGCTTGCGTGCCTGCGTGCGTGCGTGCGTACGTACGTGTGCGTGCGTGCGTACATACGTGCGTGTGCGTGCGTACGTACGTGCTGTGTGCGTGCGTGCGTGCGTGCGTGTGTGCATACGTACGTGTGTGTGCGTGCGTACATATGTTGCGTGTGCGTGCGTGCGTGCCGTACGTAGTGTGTGTGCGGTGCGTGCGTACGTACGTGTTCGCGTGCGTGCGTACATACGTGCGTGTGCGTGCGTGCGTACGTGCCGTGCGTGCGTACGTACGTGCGTACGTAACGCTACGTGCGTACCGTTACGTGTGCGTTGCGTGCGTTACATACGTTGCGCGCCGTTGGGTGTCGCATGTATCGTGCTGTTGCGTCGACCGGTGCTTGCTGCATGCGTTGTCCGTGCGTGCGTACGTACGTGCGTGTGCGTGCGTGCGTGCGTACGTGCGTGCGTTGCGTGCGTGCGTACGTACGTGCGTGTGCGTGCGTGCGTGCGTACATACGTGCGTGTGCGTGCGTGCGTACATACGTGCGTGTGCGTGCGTGCGTGCGTGCGTGTGCGTGCGTACATACCTGCGTGTGCGTGCGTGTGCGTGCGTGCGTGCGTACATACGTGCGTTCGTGCGTACGTGCGTACGTACGTGCGTGGGTGTGCGTGCGTGCGTGCGTACGTACGTACGTGCGTGGGTGTGCGTGCGTGCGTGCGCGTGTTTAAACACCACGCATCTAGTGAAGAATTTGTCTAATCAGTCTATGATGTTGGTGTGTTTATTTAATAATATGTCAATCTTCTTATTGATATTGCCAAGTGCTGTTACTGTTAGTGTTAGACTTATTTGAATCTTTGACATCTAGTAGGTTTTGCATTGACAATTTATGCATGAAGCTCATGTCAAAGGCAAGATACAAATCTAATATCATTTGTTTTGTTAACTACTTTATGATTAGTTGTAGTCCACATTACTTAAACTGCTTCTAATTTTCCTAAGCTGAATGCTTATTTAAATCATCTAGACCCATAGTTTGAAGTTTATCTTAAAAAGCAGTGATTTCTCGTGTTTTCTGAATCCCGTTCTCATATTTTTTATTGACCGTTTTGATACTTAATGGTACTCCTTAAATTGCACAACACTAACTGTATACTGGGAAGCCTGGAACACTCGCACATCATTATTTTCATCATTATATTCATCTATCTGTATTTTAATGTAGACCTGTTTACATATATAACAACCTCAATGTAGCACGTGACTCTCGCATCTCACGAGATGCCATTGACTGGTGGTACCATACACTTACGTGCCCAGATAGCATGCAACCGCTGGGCCAACGGCTTACTTCAGCACATGTCAATGTTAGCCCAACGGGCATTTGCTCAGCGCACCGGCATTGGCCCTTGGAACGGTATTTCTCTCAGCGCTCCAATGTTGGCCATGCACATGGTACTTTTTTACCCGTCACGCCAACGTTTGCCTACCGTCTGGCCAGCGTTGGGCTAACGTCAGTCAGCCAACATTGGGCCAATGTCAATTGTCATGCAGCCAACCACTTGCCAGCCGTGAACATACCAAACACACGCCATCGTTGGCCTAACGTCATATTGCCAACCACTTAATTGCCACCCATGATCATGCTATCCATATATGCCAATGTTCGTCCAACATCATATTGCCAACCATGACCGTGCTAACCAAATGCCATGGTTGGCGCAACCACTGCATGCTATCTGGGGAGTCTAGAACAATTCACGTCACAGAATTATATGAACTTGTATTAGCGGTGCCATTTGCAGATTTCATTTTTTTGCAAATCTCAGGAACGCAGACGCAAGTTTACTGTTTAGTTTCTGTTTTATAGCCTATAAGAGCACAAACTCAAGATAATTTTATGCCGAAGTAAACTATAATATGTATAGATTAATAGGTGAGACCTAATTTGGCTACGTGTATTTATTTGTCGATTTATTTGATGGATAATAATTCTAAACAGTTGTAAAAATTGTATAAAACAATCATAACTTCATGCACGTACATGCATGAACCCACATGTACGCACACAAACACAGACTCTGTCTCTCTCTCTCTCTTTTCTCTTTTCTCCTCTCTTCCCTCTTCTCCTCTCAGAAGAGAGGAGAAGAGAGAGAATTCCTCTCTTCTCTCTCTTCTTCTCTCTCTCTCTCTCTCTCTCTCTCTCTCTTTCTCTCTCTTCTCCTCTCGTCTCTCTTCTCTCTTCTCCTCTCTTCTCCTTTCTCCTCTTCTCTCTTCTCGATCTCTGCTCTCTTATCTCTTTTCCTTTCTTTTCCTCTCTTTCTCGCTCTCTCTCTCTCCCTCTCTCTCTCTATATATATATATAAGAGTAAGTGAGTCTGATATCTATTTTCCCGGGTTTTTTTCCGATTTTCCACTTCAAATTTTGTAATAAATAAAAACAAAAATGTATATATTCTTGAGCTTATTTCGTACCTTTATTATTCACCTACCTTTTACTGAAATCGGTTTATAGCTATTTACTGTCGTATTGCTGTAAATTGTATTCAAACAGGTGTTGATTCTGACGCTTTCATCAGTTTGTCACATCTATGAAAGCGTATTTTGCTGAGCGATATTTACCGACAACTGCGCCAATCCTCCACATGTGACTCGCCAGGAATTGTAACGGTTTGATCTCGCGAGAGAAAAATATCATCAATCACTTATTTCATTAGTTTGCAATCCATCTACGGTCTAGTAAGACATTGATTCGCCTGCGAATATAGTCGAATACAGTGCGATTGTGTGCATACGGTCTTTGGTTACATGCATGCGCGTGCTATGTAATTAGGGCGTTATGTGTCTCAAATCTCTTGTAGAGGATTGGAGCAGTTGTCGCTAGTATCGCTTCACAAAATATGCTTACTAAGATGTGACAACATTGCAAAAAGCTTTGAATCAACACCGTGTTTGAATACGTTTTACAGAAATACGACAGTAAATAGCTGAAAATCGATTTCAGTGCATGATAGGCAAATAATAAAGGTACGAAATAAGCTCAAGAACATGTACATTTTTGTTTTTATTCATGCACAAATTTTTATATATATATAGATAGATACATATCAGGCCGGTTCTTTGCGGGCCATTTATGCGTGCTGTGTATGACATGCCTTTAAAGCCAAAGCCAATCAATGTGCCTTAATTATCAGCTGCGTTTACTTTTGCCAATCCCAACACAGTCATGCTGTGTTTTCACAGCTTGACATAGACGTCTCCAAACTGATAAAAGTTTACCTGTTTATGGGGGCTGCTTACGAAACGTAATTGACTCCAATTAGCTAACGGAGATGAATTGCTTGGTTGCCCGACGTGCCTTCTGAAAATCTTGGAAAGAACCCTGAACTTCTTATGAAGAACCCATATATATATATATGTGTGTGTGTGCGTGCGTGCGTGCGTGTGTGCGTGATTGCACGCTTTTTTAGTCTAAAATAAAATTAAGGGTCTAGGATTAACCTAGAGGGGTGTTGCTGATGTGGTTTGTAACACACGCAATGTTTCCAGGAAAAAATCGTACGCATTAACGGATATTCTAGTGTATTTATTAGGGGTGCATCGGAACTTGGATCCGGCCGGACCTATCCGGCCGGATCCCCAATTTTTCATAGTTCTGGTTCCGGCCGGAACCCTTCAGAAACAGTCGGCCAGAGCCGGAACTTTTTCCTAATTTTATTTCTGCTACAAGCGTCATCAAGATCAAAACGATCAGTCACTGAATGTAGTTGAGAGTCAATAGAGTCAACTTGCTGACAATATAGTGTTAACAACTTCACACTATTCCGCCCAAAAAACGCTTGCCACTTGAACATCGGCTAACTAACTGAACTGAATCTAACTGATGTTTCACCTAACTGATGTTAGGTGATTCACGAGATTTTCTTTTAAAATCAAATACTAGCTCTGAGCCACAGGAATGGTCTGTTAATTGAAAATAATCGACTAAAACCAGGGATACTGCAACATGCAGGTTTTGCCACAGAATTCACTCGCGAATAA
Source organism: Priapulus caudatus (assembly GCF_000485595.1). NCBI lineage: Eukaryota > Metazoa > Priapulida > Priapulimorpha > Priapulimorphida > Priapulidae > Priapulus > Priapulus caudatus. The sequence goes on along the minus strand of NW_014577292.1, from coordinate 272,681 downwards.
GATGCCAGAATTATGCACTGTAAGCAGCTGATTCATACACCTAACAACCATCCTGTAATTAGAACTTTGAGCATTGTCCTACTCGCCTGAATGATGTGCCTGCTAATAATGTTTCGTTCAGGCCAAGTTTATTCCCAGCTTAAGTTCCGGTTCCGGCCAGGTAGTTCCAGCCAGAACTTTTTTGAAGTTCCGGCTGGTTCCGGTTCCAACCGGAACTTAAAAAGTTGGATCCGGTGCACCCCTAGTATTTATGTCACAAACTGTGTATAATGTTAAACTGCTTTTTTAAACAGTAGTTTGAAAGTTCATATGTCATGAAAATGTCTATAGAAAAATGTCATATGTTTTATATTCTGCTCATTGTATTTGTTATACTCTACAGCTCTGAATGGTAAATATCTAATGACAAATCAGCAGTAATGTCGATTTATAAACTTTATTTCGTTCCTATCATACAAAGTTTTAATCATTTGACAGCGCATTTCTAACTTCATGTTGCATGTCCTCCACGTTCCACCGTACAGAATCTGTTATCCTGTTAATTGTTGATTTTCTCCCCGATTACAGGGTTCGGCAGATTCTAATTACAGCCAACCATCTTCCGACCTGTCTCTAGATGAGGAAAGGGAAGCTTTGCGGAGGGAGTCAGAGAAGCAAGCACTGCAGCAGCTGGAGAAGGCACGGGTATGTATATTGCCAACCTCAAGATTTCCACGGGCAGGCACCTAACCTGACACCCAAGACTTTAGTGAATTGTTCTAGTAAATATAATATATATATATATATATATACTTGGCAATATTATATAGCTGAGCTATTTAATTATTATACCATATATGCTGTTATGCGATACATTTTGTATCCTTGTTAGCCATGTAAATTTTATACATTGTATTGTATTGTATTGTATTGTATTGTATTGTATTGTATACATTAATTTACATTGTATATATTGTATACATTGTATACCATATATAATAGCTGCGTTCACACGAGGATTTCAGTACCGTACTTGAGCGTTCACACGGTAAAAATATACGCGGCTTATTCAGTACCGTACTGAAATACGAGGCGTAATCACATTCCGCGCCGAAACATTCGGCACCACGCTGGCTGCGTATTGTCCGTCGTGTGAACGCAATTTCGAATTGCGAAACTGTAGTGCGCTTACCTAGACTGGTACCCGTTCGCTATACGACGTTAGTGTAGCGTGTGGAACTGTCGACCGGGTACCAGTCTATATTATACCTATAGCCAGCTAAGCCTCGATTCTCGTGTGAATGCTCCGGGTTGTGTTAGCACGGTATTTCAGCCGAATTCAGCACCAGATAAGTACGGAACCAGCGAAGCCGTGTATCTCGTGTGAACGCAGCTGCTGTTATGCAATACATTTTGTATCCTTGTTAGCTATGTAAATTGTATACATTGTATTTCTATATATTTTTATTCTATTCTATATTCGATTCTATATTCTAGTGAATTCTGTATAAATTTTGGCCCTATGTCCAAAACTGGATCACTAGATGTCGTTTTAGGTGGTCATAAACTTGTGTGCCGCACAAACGCACGCCCTGTGCACAAACAACAAGAATAATAAAGTATTCTCTTATTAAAAAATGTTGTTTGTGCACAGGGCGGGCGTGCGGTGTACTTGTGTGTTGCAGATGAGCATTTGACCAGCATTTACGGGTAATTATCGGCAATAATAGGCGAAATAGAGTAGAGAAACATTAAGACTTTGGTAGTAAATACATTTCGTGTTTATTTACCTTTTTTTTTTTTAATTGAGACGTTCCAAGTGCCTGTGGTGTGCGGGCTGGTTTACATGCGCAAATGGCGCGCGCGTTTCGCTCAGTGACGTTGGCGCGTGCCGAATGCATACCGTGTGCGGGGGCCTTAAAAGTGTGATTTTGCATCCGCACACGCTGTGGAACTTGCTGCGCCACTTGCCACGTGTGGAAGTTGGCGCAGCAAGTTCCACAGCGTGTGCGGCGGGCTTTAACTAGGATTTTCATACAATTAACTTCACGCCTGTGCACAAACTGAAGTGTGATTTCGGCCATTATTCCAGTTGTGGCCCATCTTTCCTATTACTTGACCAAGTTTGTTGCTTAATACCCCGTACAGACTGCAAATTTGATCCTACATCAAACTAGTCCAGGCCAGGTGTGTGCTAAATTTTGGCAGTTTACACGCGATCCCAGGCTAAATACGCGCTAGTCCGGACAAAGTTAGCTCCAGGATTGGAGGTGAGCCAGGCGCGCTTCGAAGCGTGCTAAGTAAGCCCGTACTAGTTAGCCCACGCTAAATTGTGTATGCAATTCGGGGCCAGGCGCAGGCTAAATTTTGATATACGCATGTGCATAGCCTTGTTTGTGTAACATAAAGGTACAGTAGTGTGTGAAATTGTGTCAGCAATTTTGTTTTTGATCTTCGCTTCACTATAGAGTCTAATTACAACTTGGCCAGAAGAATCTATATCCAAAATGTATGGGAAGGCAGACATAGCAATGTGCATGTTTACACTTCCATTGCTCATAAAATGGCTCAGTTGAATTATAATCGGATACCCAGATTTGATTATACGCCGGTTGCAGCTTTCGCTGCCTATTCAACCACCTGTTAATATTCTTCTTTGGCTATTACAATAATGCAGTATAAATCTTAATAATTCTGTCAGGAGTATTGCCGTTTAACCGTCAATGTTATTTGCTGAGTGACCTAACAAGTTCAACTGAGCATGCGCAGACAACCTGTACTAACTTAGCCCGGTTGAGCCCGACTGTGTCTGTATGCCGCGATTTAGCGCGCTTAATTGGCCCAGCCTGGCGATCAGACTATAGTTTGAAATGTAGGATCAAATGTTGCAGTCTGTACGGGGTATACAAGTTAAATGGGGTGCCAATTTTGTTAAAATAATGATGTTAAAAAACCACGTGTCTAGATATGCAATTGGTGTTTGTGGTTCGGGTCACCTATTCCAAGAATAGTCTAGGGCAGTGGTTCTTAACCTTTTTGAGTGAATCATGAACCCATTTGAGAATCTGGTGAAGGCTAGTATGGACCCCTCCCCAGAAAAATGTACTTAAGCACATGAACACAAAATTTTATGCGCCTGGTTTAGGGACCCCCTGAAGCCTATCCAGTATCCACGGACCCCTGGTCTAGGGTGACAGTGGTTGAATTGTGGTCTATGTGTTTGTCCCTTAATTGTCCCACAAACATTTATGCACTCTGAAGCTGCTTGCTTCTGCTGCAAACCCCTTGGCTCCATCGGCTGGAGTTTTAGGGACCAGAACTTTTACTTTGCTTGACGTGCACATACAATGCATTTAAATACATGAATTATTAATACCTTAATTGTATTTTAGACGAATATATTCAAACCCGGATATGTGAATGTGATGGTACATTAAAACTCGCCGAACCTTATTTCTTTGCCTGTCAACTGCCGCTGTGATTTTAAATTCAGGTTGTGCGTGCATGTCTGCTGTAGGAAACGAATAGGCAAATTGGGCTGTTTATGGCAATACGAAAGCAATTTTAATTCAAGCATTTTCATTACAATTTGCGCGAATAACAAACAGATATCTGAAGCAGGTATATATACTTGTCACCATTTATTGTTACCACAAATGAATCAAAGATTTTCATGCAGTGGTTCCCAACCACTTATGCCAGGGCATAAATTGTCTGGCCTGTAATCTTCGTGACATCTCAATATTCAGCCGCGTTTGTACTTCTGGATTGGCGTAATCGCAGGAAGGTAGGCCTACACGTTTCTGTCTGAACAAAAAAAACCTACAAAAAGGAAGCCCCTCTACAAGTGTGGGTGGGAACGCGGTTGCTATCCTTCTTGTACAATAATATACATATATTGAGTGTACATAACATGCAGAGATTTTCTGTGTTAGCCTGCAGTCTGGGGAAACGATCACGTGACCTTGCAGTGTTCGTAAGATTTGGTGCACCATCATATCTCGTCATTTGCTAACTTACAAAGTAAAGTACGTAAATATATTTTAAGCATACACACTTCCTTTATAACTCTGCTGCGTGTCATTGCTGGAGAAAATTATGGTCTGGTCCATGGATAACGATGAAAAGACTCGTGATCTATTTCACCCAAGGAATTAACAATATGTCAGTTGACACGGTCTTTATCGGCGAATGACAAATTAAAATGATCAGCAGAATATTCGTACCTTATTCACTGACATATGCGGATTATACATATATATATAACACGTACGCGTACATCACAGAGCCATTTTAACTATTATCACATGCTGTTTAGCTGTACTCGTAGCTTCACTAGTAGAATGCAGAAATAAATACAGATATAACGTGCAAGTCCTTTGTTTGCTGCATTCTCATAAAACAAATATTACTCTTCCCTGTTCTCCAATGACAAGTATCGTAAAACCAAAAAACGTAAAGAGATCTTGTTTTCCAGGCTACCTTATAAGGTACCAAATACCAATACCTATACCAGGGTACCCTATATAAGGTACCAAAGGCTGTAAAAAGCGTAAAGCCAAACATCTTGTTGTACGTAGAATCAGTTAGTAACGTTCAGTTGCTGGGGGTGTAATAATTTAGTAAAAGTGTATCGTATGAAATATACCTTATTTTTAACCGTGATAATCGTAAGCTTAAGAGAAGTAGGATTAATTGTGGCGCCTGTAATGAAATTTTAAAGGTGTACGTGTTGCATTAATTGCTTCGCTGCCTACAACTGCAGTAATATGTGAGGGTTGAGCGGTGATAATGGAGATATAAAAGTATACTTGAAGTCCAAACTTGTGTATCAGACACGGATATATACTTTTAATATGTCATGCACACGCGGGATAAGGGTTTATTCCCGGTTGGCCTACTCCCATTTCGTCTATAGCAAAACTCCCAGTTGGTCTATACTCATTTCGCCTATACTCCCAATTCGTCTACACTAAAAATCCACCTCATTCCCATTTTGTCTACCATCAGTTTGTCCACTAAATAATCATTTATAAATGTAATACATATATGGTATATGGTATGGGTATGGGTATATGGTATATGGTATATGGTTTTGATTAGCATACATAGACTAGACGGAGTGGCATCCACACTAATTTCTCCTGGTATTAGTTGTAATATCAATACTACGATGAATAGCACTATATTACCCATTCTGAGAGTAGACGAAATGGGAGTAGGCGAAATGCGAGTAAGGCCAACTGGGATGTTACCGGGATAAGACGCGCGCACCCACACTCAAGTGCATTCGCACGCCACGACAAATAGCTGCCGTCTACAATAAACGTGCGCGTTCAGAGCTACGCGCGTGCGTGCGTTTACCCTCAAGAATAACTACTTTTCTCCTTCTTGCAAGTCACGTCTGTAGTACATTTAGTTGACATCACACATTTCACTCATCGGTTCCGACTTGACGTGTCCACTTTCCAACTAATTCATGCGTCAGGATGATTTTCATTTTTTCATCTGAGTGGCCAGTGCGAAGCGAGCGCGTTTACAGTAATTTTGCATGTTGCCAGTGTTATGAACTGGAACGGTGCGCACGTTGCAGCTTTTAGAAAGCAGTTTCATCTGTGTTCTCGGGCAATTAATTATTAAATACGGTAAATGTGGTTAAATGTTACACATGATCGATATTTTTTGTTAGAGAGAGATAGCAAGCAAGAGCTGTAAAAAGCAGGAGAGTGAGAATTGGGGGCATGGAGGGAGGGGGTAAAGGAAAGAGGAAAGAGAGTGTGAAGGAAAACGGGACAGGGCGAGTGAGACTGAGAGAGAGGGAGAGAGAGTGCTGACATGCGAAGAGTAAGTGTCGGATAACCTTTTGACCCTCAGGAGGAGGGTTAAACATGGATTTGTTTACTGTTAGAAAGAATTTCACTGCCGAGTTTGCTAGTAGAATACATGCCTGGATGTATGAGGCTACAATGTCACAGTGAAATTTCAAAGCTAAATTTGGTTGAAGAAGGTTTATGCTCCTTAAATCGTATAATTTCTATTGAATTCTGTACTGTCTGTGTGTTACATGTAACTTATGCCATTGCCAGTGGCCACTGCCAGTGCATGTGGTGGTGATAGTACTGTGTAGTTTTTGCCTGCGTTAATTAGTTACAGGTGGCAGCTCTCTATTTCAGCCTGTAGGCCTGTAGGTAAATGGATGAGTGTTTACCTATTCTGTCTTGCAAATAGTTGTTGCTACCACGTACGATGGGAGCTTCCATCTTTAATCTTAAGACACTTAAACGTACGCGCCATCTCGTGGCAACTTTCATAACGATCCCAAAGAACATTCCTTTGAGAAGGTTCCTGATACCATCCCTGTGCCTTCCACTGTTTCGGCGCATATGTGAACACATTCGGGACGAACAGGGTTTACTAGAATCCCACCACTCCACCACAGAGTCACCGCAGTAGACGTGAGATGAGCGCTGTCGCTCTGCGGCACTTGTTTTCTTCACAAACTTAGAAATTCTATTTTTTTGTGACTCGCGTGACACATTTTGAGGATGTTTTCATCATTTAAATTTCAGGAAATGCTAATGCGAATTGATAGGCAGCCTAATTTTTTTATGAAATATGATGTATTGGCTACATAATAAAGGCTGGCTTATTCATAACTGAAGCTTTAAATAATAGAAAAAAAATTCTGATTCTGAGAAGCACTTTTAACCACCTAGCTTTGCCATCATTAATATATATGTTATAATTATAAGTTTAGAGAGAGAGAGAGAGAGAGACTAATATAACAGACATACAGACGCTTTTGCAAGTAGATCAGGTTTGGTGCGTGGTGGATGGGCGTAGATGAGCAGTTGGATAGACTTTTAGACTAAGCTTTTAATTACCAACATGCCCTTGAAATAGCTATTGAGCAGGAGCCATATAGAAAGGCAGACGAAAATGTACTATTGCTGGACGGAGGAAAATTCAGAAGAGTCGTGAATGATGAATTTCTGCGTATCTGGTGTGAATTTGCGGCGACTGGGAAGCGTCTGTAATCACGCACAGAATTCGAGGCCATGCAATTCTCATTCAGCTAAATTGGCGTAGAAAAGGAAGGAAGCCGATTGGAAGATGGAGACACAAAAAGTCAAGTCATCTCCTTGGCGTCAGAATCTGTGCCTGGTAATTTTTCCATCGGTCAATAGCCCACTTAGCCTGTTGTAGCAAGTCAGGTCAAAAAGACTATTGTTTCCATTTTAATGGGAACTCTATTCTGATGGTGTTTTTGTTGGCTGCAATTCTGACGACAGTGTGACACTTTATTATGCATGTCTCTTCAGTTGGGCTCTTAAAGAGGGTTTTTAACGGCATAAATCAGTCTCCTCTCAGATGGGCCTCTCGAATCAGAGTAATTCTAGAATCACTGGAGGACCTCTAGTGTATACTATTATGGGTATCGGTCCAGCGCGTCTGTCACACTATGGTCTAACCGCGATGTCTATGCTAGCTTGTGCTATGTTGTCTAACCGCTGTAGCATGTTATTAAAATTATGTCCTTAATGGTATACGTTCCACACGCATGGTTTACATAGGCAATATATGATGCTAAACCATGCGCATCTGTATTACCTCTTGTCATATCCTTCCTTTCCCTCCCTGGAAGGAGACAATGCAGCATAAGGAGTAGCATACACTTGTATCTGCGATTTTGGCAGATGTCTTTGGCATTCGGCGTTTCTTGACACGCCACTATAGGCGCTCTCGTATCGATCTGTAATTGCCTTGTTGTTGCAGCTGGCCTATTTCGTGTGATATTACTTACTAGGCGCTCTTGGACGTTCTAGCAAAGTAGAGTTGCTACGATGTGCTTAGAATAGGGAGCGGGTAGACAAGCAGATGCACGCACGCACGCACGAACACGCACACACACACAGACACACACACGCGCACATGCATGCACCCCACCCCACACACACAGACACACACGCGCGCACACACACACACACGTACGTACGCACGCACCCATGCGCGCACACACGCACACGCGCGCACACATTGACGCGCATGCGCGCAGGCTGGCAGACGGATAGATAAGAAGCTGTCAGGTAACAGATCATAGACACATAAATATTTTAAATTGTTCTAAATTAACGCAATGTCATAGTCAAGTACCCCCGTTGTTTCACTGACTGGCTACCTACTCAAGCATCAATAAGGGTCAGTCGTGTGTGTGGCTTCACCCAGATAGTAGATAGCAGATATAGACATGCTAATTGGGAGAGGTATACAGCAGCGGTTACACAGGCACATATTGATGAGAAGATATCCGATGCCTGCTAGACAGTTGCATATACAGCAGGAGTAGATAATAGGGATTCGATGATAATGAGATACCGGCCAGCATACGCGCGCGCGCGCACAGACACACACACACGCACGCACGCACGCACACGCACGCACGCGCGCGCGCGCACACAGATAGATAGATAGGTAGATCGATAGGTAATGACATATCCATTGCAGCCATAGACAGATACATATAAATAGAGAATATATCGCGTCAGTGTCAGCGTCAGCGTAGCGCGTTGATGAATCGCAACTTAAATCGCTATGTATACGCGGGCTACGTTGACGTAGGCTAATTGGCTTGATGAATCGCACTTACGCGGCACGGCATGCCTAGGCCCCGCTTACGCCAGCCCGCCGTGCTGAGAAGCAATGATAAATCTGGCCCCAGGGCAGGTAATAAACAGAAACATAGATAATCTGATGGTATGGACTATAGGCAGCCGGTAGACACACATTAATAGAGGCAGCAGGTAGGCAGAGATAAACTTATAGCTCGTGGCAGGTGGTTGGTTATGCACATCGACAAGCGGTGATACTCCATTAGGAGTGTTCCCAACTTTAATGATATTGCGTGGGAGAGAGAGAGAGAAAGTATATGTTGTGGGGAGAGAATTAGCTCGGCTAGGAGAGGAAGAGGGCGAGACAGAGAGAGTGTGGGAGCAAATAAAGATAAATAGAGCGAGGGAGTAGAAATATAAGACATAGAGAGAGGCCACGAACGAATGATCGGGACGTGCGCACGGCCATTTTAGGGTGTGGCCGTTATTAAGGAGCTACACGAAATTATCGAGTCGCGTCCCCTGTAAGTTTGTATGCTCTAGACACGACGACAGACACACATTATAGGTGATGCAGCTATTGATGCAGTCATCGCACGCAGGCTTTCCTAAATACAGCCGTTGCCATACGCTGTCTGGCTGTTCGCATGCAATTGTACAGTAGATCGTGTGCAGATCTTTTCACATTTTCAGAGCAATGCACTACTATACGTGATATTAGGTAGTGGACGTGAGCCCCTGCTTTTAAACGTGGATATGTTACTGATGCACGCGTGCACGCACACATGACAAAAACAGGAGTCGAGTTCTTTTAGTGCAAGTGTACGTTGCTCTCGGTCTGATCACAATTAACGTATGGCACTACGGCAAGTTGAAGGGGCGCAAAGCAAACCATTTCCGTTAAAGTGAGGATTTAGAGGAATCTTCCCGACCGTTCTGATATTGTTATTTTTCCGACCATTACAATTCTTACTGGCATTGTTTGCGTAGCAGCAATTAAGTTTCTACAGTAGCGCTAACACTCGTAAAATCGCGACTTTAACCAAAATATGCAACGATTGAATTTTCGGCGGATTTTGCTTTGTTAACTTCTTGTTTGCGCTTACGTGATGTCACGTGTTTCTCACAGGACCCTGTCGCTAAACTTTATTACAAATATCTTGCATAAAGTAATAGAGACACAGTCCCATCTAGAACCACTTATGTCAATAAATGAGATGCGCTTTTGTCTGCTAGCAGCATTTGCAAAGCAATTATCATGATACTGAACAAAGTAAAATGTACAATGTACAATGTACAATGAACAATTAATGTACAATGTACTCGCATAGTCACTCAGTTATTTTCTATTTTATATACCATAACAGCACAAATTTATGGTATATTTTATGCTCGAGCAATGAGTAATAAATCCACTAATAAGTGTGACCTAGCTAATTTGTCTATTCGTTGTTCTTTTATTTGAGAAAATAATGTTAAAGGTGGGTTATTAAAGGATTTTTCTCTCAATTATGTCTACAAATGAAAATATATGTGGTAAAAATATATTCGTACCTTCTACATAATATATATGCTACTTATTACACCAACTTGAAAATTTTGGACAATTCATATATGCTGTTATCTATATAATTATATAAAGTTGTTCAGCCGAATTAGTTCGTACTCGCATAACTAGAGAACTCCGCAGCCTAGAGGAAAACTAAAGATATTTTCAGAATCAGCACGTCAGGGAGGTGGTTCTGGCTGAAACAAAAATTTTAAAAAGTTAAAAGGTTAAAAATTCATAAAAATTCTATTCATCAATAGATGGCGGTGCATACAGATTAACATCACGTACGTGTGAATCCATTGGTATGCCCTTAACGGCGCAGTGGCCTAATCGCTAGAACATCCATCTCCTACACCGGGATTTCGGTCCTCCAGCTGGGGAACTTATTTCCCTTTTTCTTTTTTCCTTTTCTCTTTATACTGATTTTTTTTAATTTTTTTAATTTTTAATTTTAATTTTTTATATTTAATGGCTTTATCTTTTGATTTCTTATTATTTTTACTGTTTGGATGGATGGCGATGGCATGGGATGAGAGCGTGCGATGGCATGGCATGGCATGGCATGGCATGTCATGGGATGGCATGTGATGGCATGAGATGGGATATGAGATGGGATGGGATGATGGATGGGATGGATGGGATGGGATGCGGATGGGATGGATGGGATGGGATGGGATGGGATGGAGCGATGGGAATGCGGATATGGATGGGATGGCTGGGATGCGGCGATGGATGGATATGGATGCATGGAATGGGATGGATGGATGGATGCAAGCTGCATGCCATGCATGCATTGCATGGATAGATAGATAGTTAGATTTTTGGGATTTTTCTTTCAACCAAGCGGTCACCAACTGAGTAACGCCACTGATTTCTTCGGGCAACGCCGGGTATCCCGTTAGTCATTTATAAAGTAGCAAATAACAGCTACATTTTTTAATGTTACGACAATTGCTTTGTATACGGCGCCACAAACACAAGCACATCTAATCTTGACAAAAGTGCATCTGATTCCTTGACGTAAGAGGTTCTATATTGATACCGCATCTCTGTTACTATATGCATATTACCATTAACAAAGTGTTTAGACAGGGACTCCTGAGACACGAGTAATGTCAACAAGTAGCCAACATCAAATTCAACAAAAATTTAAATCATTACATACGTTGATGAAAGTAACGATGTACGGGTGTACTAAAAGTCTAAACACTTAATTGTTAGCCTTACTGTAGAGATTTGCTGTTATACGCAAGCAATACCAATTACTATAATATATAGTACCACAATGGTCGGGAAAATTTGAAAACGGTCGTGAAAATTGTTGAAATCCTTGTATGGTAAGGTCATTTGCCTCTTAATATCACTTAAAGGGACAGTAGCCTCTAGGATTTTACTGCATACAACTGTACTTATTGTATAAACAAATCGTCTATACCCACACGTATTTGTTACCAGATACCTAATTTAATTGTTATATATTAATTGCACATCAACTCTACGAAATTGAACGGCCGGCCATGACACCCGCGACCGGCTTCCACCCCGAAAATGTTGTGTATTTGACTAATTTATTTTGGCATGTTACACGGCGAGCTAATCACAAAAGGGCAATTAATATTTATACCTAAATGCTATTTAACCGAACGATATTTATTTTAGGGCAAATTATCCATATTATAACTGAAACTATATGTCGTTTATAAGATATTTACAATCCTTTTCTTTTTAAATGAATAAATAAGAAACACCTCGTCTGTAGCCCTTGGCTGGAAAGTGGTTTGCGCAACTTATCAGATCGTGCGCTTTGAGTGTCGCCACCGTCGTTGTAATCAACTGTAGTCCGTTAGTTTTTAAAACATTTTTTTAAATTTTCTAATGGTGATTGAACCATGAAACTTTTATGTAGCGTAATTATAACCTAAATTAACTGAAAATAACCCTAGAACCTAGAGTAAACTCTCCCTCTAATGTGAGACAAATATGGATACATAAGATCCGGGGTAGATAATGACAAATTTTGTCATTATCTATACCCCTGATAGGATTTATGGATGCATGGGAAGAACACGGTACCATACCAGGTAGGGCAACCATAGAGGTTTATTGCCATGGATATTATCCAGTTGCCCAAGAGTATGAGAGCAAGTAAGGTCGCATCCATGGCACTTTCTCTTGTGGCTAGCGCTGTGGTACAATTAACTGGCAACATGGCCTATATAACGCATTATAGGAAGCCATATGAGTACATGGACCAGCAGTAGGCAAGCTACATACGAAGAAACCACGCCGTAGCTAGCGGGGGCAAGGATGAGCAGTTATTCCATCAGAAAAATGTAATTACTGTTACAATACAAGGTCATGGCGGCGAATTACGCATGGACACATTCCCAGACACAACCCGTACGTTTTGCTTTGCCCCGCAAGCAAAATGAGGTAGCTACGCTCCTGAAGACAGTCATGTAGTTAGTTCAAAATGAGGTAGCTACGCTCCTGAAGACAGTCATGTAGTTAGTTCAAAATAGAGACAGCCACGTAGAAAAGAGAGTAGCAAGTCAGCAGGGACACGTCAGCAGAGAGAGAGAGAGAGAGAGAGAGAGAGAGAGAGAGATAGAGACAGAGACAGAGACAGAGACAGAGAAGGAGAAGGGAGAGTGAGAGAAAGAGGAGAAGAGAGAGAGAGAGAGAGACGAGAGATAGAGAGAGGAGAAGAGAGAGAGAGAGAGAGAGAGTGAGAGGATGAGAGGAGTGAGTGAGAGAGAGAGAGAGAGAGTTTGTTGTGTGTGTGTTATGTGTGTGTGTGTGTGTGTGTGCGTGCGTGCGTGCGTGCGTGCGTGCGTTGCGTCGTGCGTGCGCTGTGTGCGTCGTTGCGTGCGTGTGTGTGTGAGCGAGAGATATATATATAGAGAGAAGGGAGAGAAAGAGAGAGAGAGAGAGAGAGAGAGAGAGAGAGAGAGAGAGAGAGGGCGAGAGATAGAGAGAGAGAGAGAGAGAGACTAATATAACAGACATACAGACGCTTTCGCAAGTAGATCAGTTTGGTGCGTGTGGATGGGCGTAGATGAGCATATAGACTTTTAGACTAAGCTTTTAATTACCAACATGCCCTTGAAATAGCGCTATTGAGCATGAGCCATATAGAAAGGCAGACGAAAATGTACTATTGCTGACGGAGGAAAATTCAGAAGATCTGGTGAATGATGAATTTCTGCGTATCTGGTGTGAATTTGCGGCGACGCTGGAAGCGTCTGTTAATCACGGCACGCGAATTCAGGCCATGCAATTCTCATTCAGCTAAATTGGCGTAGAAAAGGAAGGAAGCCGATTGGAAGATGAGACACAAAAAGTCAAGTCATCTCCTTGGCGTCAGAATCTGTGCCTGGTAATTTTCCATCGGTCAATAGCCCACTCTAGGCCTGTTGTAGCAAGTCAGGTCAAAAAGACTATTGTTTCCATTTTAATGGGAACTCTATTCTGATGGTGTTTTTGTGTTGCTGCAATTCTGACGACAGTGTGACACTTTATTATGCATGTCTCTTCAGTTGGGCTCTTAAAGAGGTTTTTACGGCATAAATCAGTCTCCTCTCAGATGGCCTCTCCGAATCAGAGTAATTCTAGAATCACTGAGGACCTCTAGTGTATACTATTATGGTATCGTCCAGCGCGTCTGTCACACTATGGTCTAACCGCGATGTCTATGCTAGCTTGTGCTATGTTGTCTAACCGCTGTAGCATGTTATTAAAATTATGTCCTTAATGGTATACGTTCCACACGCATGGTTTACATAGCAATATATGATGCTAAACATGCGCATCTGTATTACCTCTTGTCATATCCTTCCTTTCCCTCCCTGGAAAGGAGACAATGCAGCATAAGGAGTAGCAGTACACTTGTATCTGCGATTTTGGCAGATGTCTTTGGCATTCGCTTTTCTTGACACGCCACTATAGGCGCTCTCGTATCGATCTGTAATTGCCTTGTTGTTGCAGCTGGCATTTCGTGTGATATTACTTACTAGGCGCTCTTGACGTTCTAGCAAAGTAGAGTTGCTACGATGTGCTCTAGAATAGGGAGCGGGTAGACAAGCAGATGCACGCACGCACGCACGAACACGCACACACACACACACACACACACACACACACACACACACACACACACACACACAACACACACACACACACGCACATGCATGCACCCCACCCCACACACACAGACACGTGCGCGCGCACACACACGCACGTATGCACGCACGCACCCATGCGCGCACACAACGCACACGCGCGCCACACCATTGACGCGCATGCGCCGCAGGCTGCAGCAGCGATAGATAAAGAAGCTGTCAGGTAACAGATCATAGACACATAAATATTTTAAATTGTTCTAAATTAACGCAATGTCATAGTCAAGTACCCCGTTGTTTCAACTGACTGGCTACCTACTCAAGCATCAAATAAGGTCAGTCGTGTGTGTGGCTTCACCCAGATAGTAGATAGCAGATAGACATGCTAATTGGGAGGTATACAGCAGCGGTTACACAGGCACATATTGATGAGAAGATATCCGATGCCTGCTAGACAGTTGCATATACAGCAGGAGTAGATAATAGGGATTCGATGATAATGAGATACCGGCCAGCATACGCGCGCGCGCGCACACACTCACACACACACACACACACACACACACACACACACACACACACACACACACACACACCACACACACACACACGACGCCGCGCGGCTGCTGGCGCGCGCGCGCACACAGATTAGATCAGAATAGGTAGATCGATAGTAATGACATATCCAATTGCAGCCATAGGACAGAATACATATGATAATAGAGAATATATCGCGTTCAGTGTCAGCGTCAGGTAGCGCGTTGATGAATCGCCAACTTAAATCGCTATGTAATACGCGGGCTACGTGTGACGTAGTAATTGGCTTGATGAATCGCACTTACGCGGCACGACGCATGCCTAGGCCCCGGCTTACCCAGCCCGCCGTGCCTTGAAAAGCAATGATAAATCTGGCCCAGCGGCAGGTAATAAACAGAAAAGCATAGATAATCTGATCGTATGCGACATATAGGGCAGGCCGCGCGTAGTACACAACATTAATAAGAGGCAAGCAGTAAGCAGAGATAAACTTATAGCTTCGTGCAGGTGGTTGTTATGCACATCGGCAAGCGTGATGACTCCATTAGCGAGGTTTGCCCAACGTTTAAATGATATATATATATAATATATATATATATATATATGTCATGATATTAGTGTCGTGTTTAATGTCATTGTAGGTATAGGGTTACGGGTTAGATATCAATCATTAATCATTAATCAATAATGATATACAAAGTTGGGAACACTCTAATGAGGCGTTTAAGCCCGTGGCAACATTGCCGAAATTTTGCTCAAGAAACATTATCGTAGCAATGTTCCCCATGAAGTTCGTCAATTGTCCGGTTGAAAAAAAGTCGCCGAACATTGTTCCGAACAATGTTTCTGAAGCGGAAATGTTTGATATTCTCGAACATTGTTTCGTCGAAATGTCGTCAATGTGCCGCTGAATGTTCGAAACAATTCTAGGAACAGTTTAAGTGGTAACCAATAGAGCAGCAGCGATATAAGCTGTTCAACATGATTTTTTGTGCGCCAAATCATGCGCCAATCACGTGACTCTTTACAACCACACTACTATACCGGCGCCACGAGGTATGTTCGCTGGCAAATTATAAGGCGCGGTTCACACCGACGTTTTTGGCCCGACCTAATTGGCGCCGATGCCCAGATTTGGCTTCGAGCGAGCGTTCACACGGAGTTTTTGGCCCGAGCCTAATTAGGCCCGGCCAGATTTGGTCCGCATCGAAACCTCGGACCAGGCCGAGCCAAATTTTAGCAACCAGCTTTCGCGCGGAGAGCGTAGACGGTAAATCGCGTTTGAGTGGGTAAGAATGCTAGGAGTGCTCAAACGTGCTACTTCGACGAAATAAAGTCCAAACACAGTAATAAAAATTCGACAAATTTGCATTCAGATGCACGTTTGTCAAGATTGATAATTGAACTCGGACGTTAACGTACAAGCACTCTAAATCGTACACAACGCCAGTCTCTTCGACATATGCAAAGTATCTGTGAGATATTTGTGCAATTAAAATTTATTTGAATTTGAATTTGAATTTTACAGACAGTATTTACCTCCCCCCTACTTGCGTACGGCACTAGCTACGTGTGAACCGCTCCGACTCAAACCGGCGCCCGAGCCAGATTGGCCCGAGCCAAATCTAGCCATTTGGCTCGAGCCAAATCATGACCGTGTGAACGCGGCTTAAAATGTTCGGCAATGTGCGCTCAGCAATTGTTCACCCGCACATTGCCAGACACAAAAACATTTGTTCGGAACGAACAGAATCAATTAGGTGCACGCATGAGTTAGACATATTCAGAGTCAAGTGGACATCGTCAGGTGTAGACAGGTACGCGTGCTGTACGTAGACAGACACACATAGAGAAAGACAGTACAATATATATTGTCGCCAGGAAGACAAAGAGATCGATATGTTACAGGACAGGCAGAAATACACATTTAGACATCAGTCAGCAACCAGGTTAACATAGTAATCTGATACTATCATGCAGTGATAGCCCACAACTAGAAGAAAGTAGAGTGATGCATATATATAGGAACCAGACAGCAGCCAGACACAAAATGGATGAGCTTGTATAGAGGCCAATAGTATCGGTAGTATAGGCAGAGCTAGACACTACGACGGTGTCATAACAGAATGCAGTCATCAACACAAGGTAGACAGACATGTATATTACAGGCAAACCCACCCATATCAGACAACACGTAGATGAATGTAGATGGGTACAGTTAGTGATTTCCAATATATCGATCATTATAATCGAAAGTCAATCGTTTGCAGCAACCGATTTAAGCTGGCAGCACACTTCACTTTTCTTTTCGTTGCTCGTACAGGCAATTTTCGTGGTCGGCAATTTTTGTGGCCTTTGCCGCGTCACAGCACGTGTGCTGTTAACGGCAATTTTTGTTCACTGCGATTCCTTGCCACAGGTAGCCTATCATGCTACAAAATACCAGACAATTATTAATAGTAGGTAGATGAATCAATCTAGAACTACTAACTTCTAAAACAACTTAAAATATTCAATGTTTTTATTGATATATAATTAAACTTATTAACAAAATAAATACCAGTATAAAATATTTGAAATTCACCATGATGCACATGTAACAAGTTACAGTAGAACCCCACTTAATGGACACCCTGTTTTAAGCTGGGCACCTCTCCATCATGTTTATTATTGTTCAGTCCATAATAGAGGGGTTCTACTGTATAACATTTTGAAATCATGTGACGGCAGCGCTAATTTTGATTGGTCTGCGAGTGATTTTGTTGCCGAAAATGGTGAAGTGTGCTGCATGCTTAAGCGCTCGATTATGAAAATAAATATAATCGATTATCAGAAAAAAAAAGTTTAATAAAATTTGTAAACATTGATGAAATGACTCTTTATTTCATTTTTGTGTGTTTTTATGGTTGCTTAAAACAGCTTGGAGACAGTAAATCTAACCTACACCAAACATAAGCAAGTATAATACTGTTACATGGCTTTCAGAATATTGTATTATAAAAAATACTGTATTATATGATATATGATATATTTCAATATATCTGGTAGCCACAATCAATCTCATTCAACCGATTATCTTCGATCATCGATCGGTTGGGTGCAACCAATGATCGATGATGAAATTCCAACCAATTCCCATCACTAGGTACAGTATGTTAGTAAGCTCATAGTAGTAAGCGGTTCGTGTCGGATAGTAGGTACTACTAGTAGGATAACAGTACACAGACACATCTAGCCAAGTGGATCATTGTACACAGGTATACCTATAAACTAAAGCCGGGCAATTAGGTCGGGTTGCGATTGAATGCGACGCGACGCGACGCGACGCACTGCAACTCACTGCGACTGAGTGCTTAGGTCGACGGCGACGCGACTGACAGCGACTGGCTGCGACCAGTCGCAGGCAGTCGCAGAAGGCGCTTAAAGCCCAACGCACACACCCGAGCAAAACACCGGAACGTGGAGCAAAACATGTTTCGCTCGATGTTCGTGGCTGTGTGCGGATTCCCGAAACAAGAAACATTGCTCAGCTGAGCGTGTTTCACTGAACAAGCAATGTTTGATTCACGGAGCGTGTTTTCGCCTGAGCGTACGTTTTGCTCGGAGTGTGTGCGTCAATTGTTCTGCTACACAGCGAAACGCACAGACGGTCTCCAATCAATATCCTTAAAAATACACATGACACACAAAATGGATGTTCATTGTATGGCTATTTTTTGATGTCATGTGACAGCGGCGCTGTACGCAGTGTTTCTGACATGTTTTTCTCAGCTGTGTGCTGTGTCGGGTGCGTGTGTGCGCTTGCTCGCGAGCAGAACGCGAAACGCTGGAAAACAAAATTTCATGTTTCGCTCGGGTATGGTGCGTTTGTGCTTAAGCGCTAGCGCACACAACCGAGCAAAACACCTGACGTGGAGCAAAACCGTGTTTCGCTCGATGTTCGTGCTGTGTGCGGAATTCCGCGAAACAAAAAAACATTGCTCAGCTGAGCGTGTTCAGCTGAACAAGCAATTGTTTGATTTGCCGAACGTGTTTTCGCCTGAGCGTACGTTTTGCTCGGTGTGTGACGTCAATCGTTCTGCTACACAGCGAAAAGCCACAGACGGTCTCCATCAATATCCTTAAAAATATCACATGACACACAAATTGGATGTCGATTGTATGGCTATTTTGATGTCATGTGACAGCGGCCTGTACGCAGTGTTTCTGTATGTTTTGCTCAGCTGTGGGCCCGTGTCGGTGCGTGTGTGCGCTTGCTCGCCGAGCAGAACGCGAAACGCTGAAAACAAAATTTCCCGTTTTGCTCGGGTGTGCGCGCTAGGCTTTAGATCGAAGCGACGATCGCCTATTGATCGCGCAACTAAATGAGTTTACATGACTTGTTGCTGTGTGCATGTTGTGTACATGACTGTATGCACTGATTGTTTTATTCGCGTGCATTATTCATTAATAAAATTATGCATACGTATCTCGTCAGCGATCGCAAGGCTGCGTTTAAGTTTACACTATATACTGCCATGCACTGCCATGTTCAAATTATCGTACGCCATGCATCTTGCACTTTGTTCATTCATTGCTCCTTAGAAAGATATATATATATCAGCTATTCCACCATGACTCGCGTGACATTTCTACAAAAATCCAACTTTTTGAAGATGGCAGTCCTATATTGGCTTGCTGCTACTTGTTTTAAAATACTATTTTAGCAAAGGTGCCAGTTATGCATATTTTAGCATTGAAGTAATTGCAGCCACACTAATATTTTCTCAGATATCACGAACTATTGTGCGTGACTATGTTTTGAAGTATACTTCACACTTTATAGACTTTTTGTAGAATACTATATTTAAGGTTTATCTGCGTTATACCTAGTGAACTAGGTACCCAAATACCCTTACGCATAGCGTATGCACCATTCTTCCTATACAAAGCTGAGACTTACAATATTTCCCCTGTTTTCACAATGAATCATATGGTAGTAACTAAATATTAACTTTTCTTCATGGATTCAAGCATTTCAAGTTATCAAAACTCTTGATTACCTAACATTTGTATCTATGAGCTATATTTTGTCACGAAGTCAACTACTTGGAGGGATGTTGCTCACTTGAAGAAAGGTTTTCTAGCACGTGAAAATGATGTATGAGTGATGAAGTATTGGGTACCTAGTTCACCAGGTATACATTCTTGGTATCAAACTTGTAATATTTACAAAATCTCTTAGGTGTGAGTAACTTCAAAACACTGTTAGTAGCGCGTCACGCAAGTCACGCAGAATAGTTTGTGATAATCCTATTTTTATGTGGTTTTATGTTCGAAATAGTTTTACATGGTCAGTGCTTACTTCGCCAAATTGAAGTATTTATTTAAAAAGTGCAGGCAAGTTGACTCGCGTGACAGCCCAAAATGTGACTCGCGTGACTTATGTGAGTAGTAGTTTTTTTCTTGCAGGCATTGAGAATAAATCAAAAGGGGGGGGGGGATAATCCGAAAAAGAGGCTTGGATGTCCGAAGCTGGGTCAAAGGTCAAAGTTCAAGGTGTAAAAGAAGGGAACATTCCCTCAACTTAGGTATAGGGAGGAAATGCAGACTTGAGCACAATCTAAACGGCTCGGAACTATAGGTCGTGATAATGTCGGTGTATTAGCATCATGGTAGGAAACAGCCATCACTGTGCGAAATGAGTCAACATGGCTCACAGTCGTCATGGGCACAGGGCAGCATTTTAGAGATGTTCTCTGAGGACATGCTACGGACGACCGCAGCTTGAAAAACTTTTTCTTATATTATAGACCCCTTCACATCCTTTATGGCTTTACTCTGCCACCTCACACACTACGCCATATCGATTTCCGCGACCATGCGAAGATAACTCGCTCGTAACGCCTTTTTCACCCTCCCACCCACACCACACGCACAATGGTTAAACACACAACCATCAAACCGGATTCTAGTCTTCACTGGTTCACCGCTATATGACTCCGACGAGTTGCGCCTCAGCTACACCGCGAGTACATGCAACTGGCAAATATTCGTACCAGTCCACCCAGGTGAACATTTCAACAGACTAAATTTGGTCTATACAGTTACCAAGGGCAATCCACACCCTTAAACAATCACACTCATTTCTGATTGCATTCTGGTACCTGCTCTGTGTGTTACATGTAACCTTATCCACCCCCACCTTCCAACCTCACGCCAACACATGACACCACACACAAGTCAGTGTGGCTGAACACAACTACAACGTAAGCTGTGCTAATTTTTGCCTCCCGCGTTAATTGTACTACCAGGTCGTCACTCTCTCCTAACTCTCACACAACCCTAACTCACGGCGCACTGTAGGTAAATGGATGACATGTCCTTACCTACTCTCTGCTCTGCAAATAGTCTGCTATGCTCACCACGTCACGAATTGGAGCTTCCAATCTTTAGTCCTTTAAACACACTTAAACGTACCGCCATCCTCGTGCAAACTTTCACTCAAAGCGACCTCCCAACCAAGAACATTCCCTATAGCCAAAAGGCTTCCTGCATCACCCATCCTCGATGCTCTCCACTCGTCACTTCGCGCCATTATTGTGAAGGAAACCCCCAGAACACCAACAACCCCCCCCCGCACCCGCCCGCCCCGCCCGACAACCCGCATCTCGCGAACCGCCACACAGGGTTTACCCCTAGAATCACACCACCGCCACTCAACCCACAACACTCACCGCCAACAACCATCCGAACCACTCACACACCGCTGGCCCCCTCCCGCTCCTGCTACCCCTTGTTTTCTCACCCACACCTTAGAAACCTCCTCCACTATCTTCTTTCACATGACTCGCCGTGACCCACCCATTTCTGCCCAGGAATGATTATCATCCCCCCATCCTCATCACATACAGGACACACTCTCACATGAACGACATTCGAGCAATAGAGCCGCCCAGCCCCACGCTAATTTTTTTTACTACACATGAACACTCTCTTCGGCTACACTAATAAACAAGCTGGCTTATTCATAACTGAACTTTCAACCACCCACCTAATCGGACAAAAAAATTCTCGATTCTAGACAAGCAGCACTCTTTTAACGCAACCCCCCCCTACGCTTGTGGGCCATCCATCTCACCACATCCACCAACACTCACCCTGTCATCACCGACTCTCACACCAGTTCACCCCCCCCACCCCACAATTCACACCGAGCTAAGTCATTCTCTTAGATAAAGCGGCGGCCATCGTTCTCACACTACACACACTCTCCCTTGGAATATTAACACCATTCTCATCTACTTTCTCCCTAATAAAAACAAAAGAATTCATCCCCCGTCACTAATACGCTCCTCAAACTCTCCAGTTTTTTACCCACTCTTGACACTCACTCACTCACCACTCACCACTATCGCGCCTGATCATATACTCCGTAACCTGATCATACTCTTGATCATACCTACCTATTCATATACTACTACTCACCACTCTAGTTACTTATACAAGATATCGGTATTCGACGTAAGAAGTAACGCCATCATGTTCCTGAACTCCATATGTTCTGCGCTGAGGTCAATCTGTCGGCAAGTCTAACTATATACACCCGTACAAGTTC
The DNA here is from genome assembly GCF_000485595.1 of Priapulus caudatus. Taxonomy (NCBI): domain Eukaryota; kingdom Metazoa; phylum Priapulida; class Priapulimorpha; order Priapulimorphida; family Priapulidae; genus Priapulus; species Priapulus caudatus. The sequence continues at coordinate 250,286 of NW_014577292.1, read as the reverse complement.
ACCGCGCCGCGCCCGCATTTACAGTGTTTTCCTTAATTTTATCACAACGGCTTGCCTTGGCTCCCGCAGAAGCTACCGCTTCCATCCATGCACTCATGAAAATGTTTCATTCGTTGACTCAGCACCGTAATTTACACAGTGCCATATTTCTTCTACTTTGTCTCCCCTGAACATTGGCTGATCTGACATACTTTCAGATTTTTAACTGCCTCATTTTACTTACTTATCTTTCAAACTTTAGGGATGTACATTCTAACTTGATTTTACAACGATTAAATAAAACCTCTTAGAATTGCACATGCAGCTACATTAATTTATTCAAGTGTGTAACCCAACCGATCTTGAGTTCGCAGTCAAACAGAGTAGCCGGCCAATAGCGTGATTCAGACCAGGCTGGACGCACTTTACATAGCCGTTTCTAACCAAAACTGTTTTCTTTGTTCGTCATGTATACCCCGCCCCAGGCCGGCTTAGCATCCTTGCTGTTAAGGGACGAAGTGTCGCTACGATGGCCTCCCGTGCGATGAACGTACTCACCGTAAACTCGGCTACTGCACTCCGGTTTGGTCATACCGCGCGGACGTTTCTTACACATTAAAGAAGTAAGTTAAACATCTCTGCCACCCAGACTTGAATCTCATCTAATCCATACCATATAAAGTCAGTGCTTCTCCTGGCCAAAAAGGTCTCTGAGGTGGGAAAATTTTTTTGGTGTGTTTGTGTGTTTTGAGGTCCTAGCAAAGCGAGCACCGCAGAAATTTTTGAAAAAATGGTGCAATTTTGTGCATTCTATTTCTAATCTATATTTCGATTGTAGTTCAATAAAGTGTAGTTGTATCCCCTGCGACGAAGTCGACGGGGATACTATGGTTTCATGTCTCCCCAGCCGCCGCCGCCGACAATTTCTCTTCCGCTCTTTAAATCGACCCCTAATTGACCTAGCGCTACCAAACTTGGTATACTTACACATTTTGGGAAGAAGATGAGCAGCGTACCAAAACCAGCTCACTGCGACCTTTATTTGACCTTTACCTTGACCTTGATCATATTTCCCTTCCACTCTCTAACTCGGCCCCTAATTGACCTAGCGCTACCAAAACCAGGTCACTACGACCTTTATTTGACATTGACCTTGACCTTGACCTTCATCATATTTCCCTTCCGCTCTATAACTCGGCCCCTAATTGACCTAGCGCGACCAAACTTCGTATACTTACACATCTTTGGGAGAACACAGGGAATACATGTAGTTGGCGACAACTGCCCTTTCTAGTTTATTTATGGAAGAACATTGATTTTCGTCAGCGAGGCGGTGTTTTGGACAAATTTCTGTACTGAAAATTTGAGCGAAGCGGCCCGCCTCGCTCATGTCAATTAATGCAGGGGAAACACTGTAAAGTAATGAATCCTATTTAACCTAATATTAATTCGAGCCAAGTTTCTAGGCAGAAATCTCTGTGCCTTAAGGCCTCAAGTAGTAATTTTTGCATTGTTTATATGTAATTAATGTGTCGGTTGTGATGCACTTTAACTGTGTGGAATATTATATATTAACAGTTTGCTGTGCAAAGGCTTGTACGTAGCTGTGTAATGTATCTAATTCATGGGGATATAGTTTTAAAAATAACCACTAGCGTAACTAATTTATATTCGATCTGATTAGACTGAAAAATTCTATATGAAATGATTTTTCCACGCAGATTGGAGTTGTGTGTACAGTTTATGGGGTTATTGCTGTCCACAGAGTGGATAACGCCGTGTGCCGTTACATTGCAGAAGTACAACAATGATTGGTGGATCGGTAGGCTGGTTAAAGAAGGTTGTGATGTGGGATTCATCCCAAGTCCCCTTAAGCTGGAGAACCTGCGGCTGTCACATTCGCAGCCACGATCCACCAAGATATACTCAACCAAAGCAAACTCTTCATCGAATCTCGGAGGCTTAGCTAATGACATTCTAAATTCGAAATCTCCAAGTTCCCGAGGATCGACGCCTCCCACTCCAGGTGGGTGGGTGCATGGCAGCAGACAGGTGGCTGCAAGTGCTAGAATGTGCCCATGCAGTAACAACAAATAATATATATTGAAACAAAACTATTTGTTAACATATTTTACAACGAAAATAGGCAGAAAAGGTTATATAGCATCCTGGAATATTTTTTTCGATCTCCTGGAAACTCAATGATGTTGTATTGAAAATATGTAGTGATTGTGATGATAGCGTTGATGTGTCATCAACGCTAATATGCATTTTTCTTTGTGCAAATGTGTGGCCTTAACCTGTGTAGAAAATCCCAGGCTGGATAAATGAAGATTTATTTTACCATTTTTTCCCCTACTCAACCAATGTAGACAAACTCCAAATCCCAATGTCTAACGGTAGACAGAGTTAGTATATATTACATATTCCTGTAGTATACCAGAGTTTAGTGAATGGCAGAAGTATTGATGTGGCTTTATTATTTTCTCAAATCAAGCTGTTGGAAAACTAGTATTGTGAGGCAATATCTTTTCTCACTAAGTGCAGTGTTCAACTGTTGCTGTTGTTGTTAGATGCCAGCTAGGACAAGGTGCAATGGAGGTCAATTAGTAATCAATGTACTAACTAACAGGCGTAGTAGCGGACAATGAATCAGCTAGGAGTAGTGATGCAAATCAATAATTGAGGGTATATAATTATGCTACTACTGTAGGCCACAATGGCAATGTCAGTGTGTATGTGGAACATCTATCTCCCTAGCAGAACACTCAGTACGTGCAACTATAGACATTTGTTCCAGTCAGTTACCATCGCACAAAGGTGGTACGTTAACGGTATTATTATAGACTAATACTATCAATATTAACAGGCATGGACTCTGACCAAAATGGCACGGACACCATGGGTGGAATGGGAGGAGACGATAGCGACAGTCTTGGAAACTCCAAGGGAAACATAACCAAGGGAAATATCACACCTGCCAAAGAGAAGCGGAAACCTTTCTTCAAGAAGGTGAGAGGAAGGATTATTTATAGTCCAAGCATCTGCATATAGCTATGTTGAACATCTATAGCTATTTATCTGTATTCACGAAATATTTAAAGTTAAAGTGTGTGTGCAGGTGTGTGCTGCATCATTGCCTTTGCTAATAATAATAAATGGAGTTCATACAGAATTGTGTACAGTAGTGCAGTGTTAGCATGAACGCTATGTATATTGATTATAATGACATTACAAGTATACATTAGGTTCATGCTATTAGTGCAAGGCTGGCCTCGATCAGTCCACTTGACCATGTGTATTAAGGAGGATTATTGGACATTACACACAAACCGCAGTCATTTGTCAACCAAAGATGTTGCCTAAAAGTGTTTAAGCATTACCCGTTGACCCATTGGTTCTTAGTTCAACTAGCGCTCGTAGGGTCTATGTCCCCCCTAACCTCTGTTTCACCTGGCTCGTTTAGCTATTTCTGACTAACCCTAACCCTAACCCTAACCCTATAT
>NW_014577292.1:227542-244745 GCF_000485595.1 Priapulus caudatus | reverse complement strand
ATATGGACATATTAATCAACAATACAACCGTCGTACATTTTTATACTATATTTAGATAATATATTGATATATATGTGTAATATATTGGATATTGCATATATATCAGGAGTAGATAATAGGGAAGGAGTGTGACTTCAATAAACAAGGAAAATTCGTCATTTACTAGCCTTAGAATACCTACGATTTACTACGCGTAACTCAACCAACTTGAGCTCAAATCGTACACAGTATATTCGCCTAGCATCGTGCGAAATCGTTTCCTCATATACACCCACAATCCCCGAGGGCGCAAGAGTCGTTAATAGCTGCCTTTTGTTTCAAGTTAGGCGGTTTATACATTCAGCTTGCTGGCAACATAATGGAAAATCGTGTCGTAAGTTTTAGTCTGTATCTCCTGATTGCGGGTGTATACGAGGAAACGATTTTGCACGATGCTAGGCGAATATACTGTGTACGATTTGAGCTCAAGTTGGTTGAGTTACGCGTAGTAAATCGTAGGTATTCTAAGGCTATATTAAATGACGAATTTTCCTTGTTTATTGAAGTCACACTCCTTCCCTATTATATCTACTTCTGATATATATACATATATTAAATTTAGTATGTTTATTACTTTTTATTTTGTTTAGAAACTTTTTCATGTTTCTATAATTATGTAAATGTAAATAATTATATAAATTGCATAATTATGATTTTTTTTTTTTGCATAGTTGAACTTGTATAATAGGGTTTATTTATATTATTTGGCTCGTGGTAACATGTACTCAAAACATTGCAGGATCACGATAACTAGGGTAACAGCAGATATTTCTTTGGCCAAACGCTCACTACTGAACAACCCCAGCAAACGTGCCATCATGGAACGCTCCAACAGTAGATCTTCTAGTATAGGTCAGTATATACACGCATGTGTGAGGTCATTGTGCATTGTTAATGAGATTATATAATGCAAAGTAAGATCGAGTAGCGGAGGCATACTATATGTGACTCCTATATTCAGAGTGCAATTAGTTAGCCATAACTTGCCTAATTACCCACATTTTGGGTCTGGTACTGCTAGTATAGTAGACATACTGTTACGGACGTAGGTACAGTGATACCCACTGCTGAAACCAACAGCTAGGTACCTCCAAAGGTCATCCACAAAATGATATTTTATGACGTTACACAACATTACATAACACAAAATATGTAAATAACATAAATTTTGATTTTTGATGCACTCATTGGTAATGTTGAGGATTAAAATATCAAACATTTTATTTTGAAATTTCAAGTGTTTTACCAAAAAATCCTGCAGAACTCTCTTTAACCTATAGTGGTTTCCACAAGAAATGTTCTCGATCTTCCCTCATCAGTCTTTTGATGTTTTCTCCCTTACAAATACATTTACATATTTACTCTGTACACGGATCTAAGTAAAAAGTACAGGATATGTACAATTTCGGGAGTTAATTTTCAACACATCATTGCTTGTATATACCATCAGGGTTCTCCAAGAGCACTTATAGCCTGGCGGCCCGCCAGGCTATCGTCGAGCCCTAGGTCGTCGTCAATAAATTGAATTTAACATTACAAGGTTTTTTGCTTTATTAACTAATTTTTATTATTGTTGTTATTGTTATTATTGCCAAGTCTAGCTTATATGATAAGAATAATTGTGTCATCGCATAATTATGCGGGTGCTTTAAAGGAATGACTGTCACATCCAGCAGCTGTTAAACTAGCCTCAGTTTGCCTCAGTATTGGATTGCAATGTGTTGAAATACACAGCTGTTATCTTCATCAGTGCACCACCTGGTGGCTAACTGTTGTACTTATGGTTAGAGGTTATACATGTCTAACAACTTATCTAGTTTATTTTTATATATTAGCTTTTGTGCCTGCATGTTTGAGCTTGCTATATCTACTGCTTTCCTTTCAGTCGAAGTTCAGCAAGAAATCGAAAGGATATTTGAGATAGCGAGGACGCTACAGAATCTTGTCATCTTAGATTGTGACACCATCAATCATCCTTCACAGCTTGCCAAAACTTCATTAGCTCCGATTATTGTGTACCTAAAAATTGCTTCCCAAAAGGTAAGCATTTATTTATTCAACCAATATCATGTCATGTCAAATATTGCTACGATTATGTAATGATGAATTTCATTTGGTATATTTTGGGGATCACTCCCATTATTATCATTGGCATCTCTGCTTAGTATCATTCCAATTCACTAGCTGAGTTGTATAGAAGCCACATGAAATCATTTGCTAATATTTCTTTTTAATTGTTCGTCAATTGTAAATATAAATGTGAACGTCACCAAAGTAAATTGTAAATGTTGCGTGTATTACCAAAGCTTCCTGTTTAAGAAGCGATATAGCACTCAATTAAGTGTACGGTAGCTAGGTAGTAATTGTAAGGCTGGTAACTTTGAGGGCGGGTGCATTCCTCGTGAGGTTGGGAATGGATTTACATTGCTGTTTGTCACTTCGTGAGTATCCCTTACAGGTTCTTTCAAGGTTAATAAAGTCGAGAGGAAAGTCACAAAGTAGAAACCTTAACATGCAGCTAGTAGCTGCAGAGAAGTTGTCTCAGTGTAGTCAAGTCAGTGCAGTGAGTATAAACCAGTTGTAAGCTTAATGATGCAGACCCTTGTACCTCTGTGGGTTTTTGTATTATGTGTTTAGAATTTCTCTATGGATTATGGTTATACTCAGCAATGGGCATTGTCTAAAAGTTTCATTGCTATAGTGGAAGAGAGGCATGATGGTAGTTGTGAAAATATTTATAGGAGCTCTGATTGAACTAAATAGAAAGTTTATTGAATGAAAGAATGAAACCATATAATCTGGATATAAATGTTCATTATTTGGATCCAGTGACAATCAGTTGTCGTTTAAAAATGTTCGTGGCGTATGTAATGATTGATCGAATACTAATGTGGTCATTTTTAGACGAATTCTTGATAGAATACCTGTTTGGAACAGCACGCACATTTCTAATTGTTTTTCATTATTTTGTAACGATTTGGACTAGGATATGTAAACTCATGTACCATAACAATAATGATTTTCTGTCCGGCTCCCTGAATGTAACTATCTGGTCTAGGACGTCTATACTCTAACATAACAATAATGATTTGCTGCCTGTGGTACCTGAATGTAACTATCTGGACTAGGACGCCTATACTAGCTCTAACATAACAATAATGATTTGCTGTCTGGTCCCTGCATGAATGTAACTATCTGGACTAGGACGCCTATACTAGCTCTAACATAACAATAATGATTTGCTGTCTGGTCCCTGAATGTGCTCTCATGAATCTCTTGCAGGACATGTTCGATGTAATACTAGATGAGAATCAGCTGGAGGATGCCTGCGAGCATCTAGCCGAGTTCCTCGAGGCTTACTGGGGTGCGTCGCATCCGCCGCTTCCCTCACGCAGCAGCCCCACGCACGGCCGCCGCAGCTCGCCCACCCACCACCACATGCCGCAGTCGCCGACGAGCCTCCATCGGACGCAGTCGTCGCCCGCGTATCACGCGAAGCGTTCCCACGGCGACGGTCGCCGCGCGACGACTACGGCGACGACGAACCCGCGCGGCGGCGACGAACTGAGCGAGTCGCCGCCGGAGCGCGAGCGCGAGCGGCGCCACCACGACGGCGGCGGCGGCGGCGCGCGTGACCAGCGGCGCCACCACGAGGGGCGCGTGCGTGACTACGACGAGGAGCGCGACGCTGCGGCGGCAGCGGCGCGCTATCGCCGCGGCGACTACGAGCGCTACGAGCGCGACTATGACTATGAGGACTACGGAGAGCCGCGCGGAGGCGGTGGCGGTGATCGCTACGGCGGCGGCAAGCGCGGCGACGCGCAGGAGTCTGAACGCTTGTACCAGCGGCACGCGTCGCCTGGCCGCGGCGGCGCCGGCGGGGAGCGCTACAGCCGGTCTGGCCCGCCGCCGGACCTCATGATGTACAAGTGACGCGTGGCGGCGGTGCTCGTCTACGCTGCTGCAGCCTCAGCGCACTTGTGTGCGTGCGTGCGTGCGTGCGTGCGTGCGCGCGTGCGTGCGTGCGTGCGTGTGTGTGTGTGCTTTACATGTAAACGCATGTTTACGCGTTTCACACGCTGGATGTGTAGTGTACTTGTGATCATCTCCCTCAGAGGACTTTTGACATTTGGAGCGCAGCACGTTGGCTTGGAGTGTGCGCGTTGATGTGATTGCGTGCCGCCGTTGGCTGATGAGCTAGTATTACATGTTTATATAGGTGAGCTTTAGGTGTCGCCGATCTCCTAGAAGTGTTCGGGCTGTCTGTGTGTTTTAAAGGACCAGCAATGGAAGAAAAGCATTCCCGCTGTGCCAGGATATCAGAGACTTTGTCAAAAGAAGTTGTTGCTATCTTTTTCTCTCACCTTATACACGTCTCTTCATCTTTATCTCTCTCCCAATCTCCATCCTACTTTTTCTTCTTCCTGCCTTGTCTTATACCTCTCTTCTACCTTCCATTCATCTTCCTTTCCCTCCCATTTATTCTTTCCCCGTCTCTCCTTTCTCTTCCTCCACACTCTCTCTCTCTCTTCTCACTCTCCCTTTTCCATCTCTCTCTCTCCCTTTTCCCTCTCTCTATCTCTCCCTCTTACTTTTCCTTCATCCCTTTTGTCTGGCTCTCTTTCTCTCTCTCTCTCTCTCTCTCTCTCTCTCTCTCTCTCTCTCTCTCTCCTCTTCTCTCTCTCTGCTCTCTCTCTGCTCTCTCTCTCTTCTCTTTTTCTCTCTTTCTCCTTTCTCTCTTCGTCTCGTCTCTCTTCTCTCTCTCTCTCTCTCTCTCTCTCTCTCTCTCTCTCTCTCTCTCTTTCTCTCGTTCTCTCTCTCTCTCTCACTCGCACTCTGTACTGAATGGTTAACTTTGCATTTGTAACAATCTAAGAGTATGTCGTTTTTTGAAGGATGATTGAGCTAATGCCAAACTTGCCATGTTTATCAAATGACAATTGTCTGGTTTCTCCTACTTATACTATAAGCTGCACGAATATGGTTTACCCCATTTAATATGAAGTTACTGATCTAGTTTTCATAAGATATGCTGCAGCTAAAAACGAATGCGTTTTTACTGCCATCGTGTGTCACCAATGTTGGTGATATATGCACGAATGTTGTTGGATATCAGTTCAAACTCAGAAATTATAGGCGTAATGTTCACCTAAAGTTATTAATTCCCATCTAAGAGCTTCAATTGTCGAAAAAGTCTTGTAATTTTTGACAACGTGCCGCTAAACATGTCAGATGGCCCACTTCAGAAGAATCGGTGTTGCTCTACATTTTTTCAAGTTCGATCATGTACAAATCACTTACTTATCGTGTGTAACTGCAGCTGACTAGATATTGTAACGACAAGAGCATCATTCGCATAACATTGCACTAATCTTTAATATGCAGTTGAATCCAGTTAGGCCGTATTCGAGTGAAATTATTAATTTTACTTGAATTATCTTGCTACCAGCCGTCTTGGTCATGCAGAGAAAACTGACCGTTCGGGTCTTGCCTGCATTGGCAGCACGTAAAATGTACTTTAGCCGGGGAGTAGTTCCATACGTAGTCGTTCCTGAAACCAGCGTCTGATGTACGGCTGTACATAGAGCAAGGACTTGCTCCAAAAAAATATTAGGAACCCAAGCACGACGAGATAAAGTTCAGTCAGAAGACGTCGCAAGTGACTAAAGCCTAGCGCGGACCTGCGATTTTTGGTTGCTCGTCGCTGCAACCTGCAACCGCAAGCGATCGGTCGCACGCTTCACCGCGTGTGCGCATGCAGGCGACTGCCTACCATTTGGCGAATAAATGACTGGTCATCTGATTTGCTCAAAATGAGAATTTCCCATCGTTGCAAGTCGCTGTCTACCCGCACACATGTGATTTCGAAGCAATTCTAGAGCAATTTCAGAGCAATTGGGGGCGACGAGTCGCTCAAAATCAAAACAGTTTGATTACTTGCAACTCGTCGCAATTAAGCGACCAGAATCGCTACGGGTTGCAGTTGCACTTTCCCGCAGACGTAGCGATTTTACAGCAATTTTTACAGTGATTCTAGAACCGCTGTCGAGTTGCATGAAAGAGTTGCAGGTCTGCGCTAGGCTTAATGAACGAGCATTACTCATAAAGACGTTACATTCACTCTTCATTGATAGCAGGCTGAAGAACCTCCTTCATCACCATGGTCACAACAAAGTTCCTGTTATCGGAAATTAACTCGATCCCCAGAACTACCCCGCCACATAGAATGACCAGTGTGCATTTCTAAATTTCTCAAGTTTTGCTAACTTTTTTAATCATTTGTCTAGTTCAGCGTGTAAACAGAATGGTAGCCCTGGTCGTTCACACGATTTACCTATCAGCGTTCATTGTGGTATTTGGAGCAAATTCGTTTCATAATTAATGTGTTTATATATAGCAACCGTATTGCTACAGCTAAGGAGCTAAGTAATGAGGACCCTTGTTTTGATAACATTGAGCTTGGCGTTATATACAACGACTGATTTATTCATTATGAAACTAAAAATTGGCGTTTCGATTATATATATAAAATCTTTAATGTAACCACGTTCAGATAGTGTACCACCGTTAGGACAATTACATCAAACGTCTTTATAAGCTATACATGGATCAATCATAATATTAAAGTGGTAATTTCCATATGCACGTATTCAACCTAAATTCGCCCCATTTGTCTTAGGGGTCCCATGTTGGTGGTGGTTTGTTCGGCGGAAGTTACTATAAGTGAGTGGCCTGAAGCTAGTGGCTAACTGTTTGGCCAACTATAGACACATGCGTGATAGATAATGACAAAAATTGATCTTTTTCATTATAAGGGGGAGGGGTGCAAAACCTATATGTATGCCCCAGGAGTATAGTACCTTTGCAATACGTGACCGTTTCTTGGAGCTATATACGCCCATTACATCCATATAATATTATTCCCCAAAATTCCTTGTGCGTTTTAGTGCGTTTATTTGAAACATTTAAGCTAATACGTGTGGGAGAAATAGGGTTTTCTTTGGTAATTTTAAAAATGTATATGCAAGTGAGCACGTTTAATAGCGAACACAACGGCAGGAAAAGTAGATGCCTCAAACCTGCTTTGAAATTTTGCGTGTTTTGACCTATCATAACGACGGGAAAAAATTCTTAGCTTTCTTTGAATGTATTAATACTAAAACGCAGAGTTTACTTGGCTGGAACACTTATCTGCTTTAATTGCTATTACGATCAAAGCTAGGCCCAATGTAGACGCATGACTATATCATACTAACAGATCAATAGCATTCTATAAAGTATTACACTGTGACCACGCCACAGGCAAAGTCACGTTGTGTTTCACGCCTCTATTTCACTGCTAGGAGCTGCATCGTCATTGTAAGCAGCTTCATTTTTACACAAACTACTCACTAAACAACGTGATTATATAATAAACGCATGTATCTGTTAGCGGGCGTTGATTAAACTTGAACTCGCTCTCATACCGGAGGCTGTCTTGCTTAGCAGGTGGTCCAGGTGAAGCATACCTTAACAAATTGGTTAGATAATGCTCCGATGATAGTAATATCCATCGCGTTGAATTGCTTGTGCGAAGAAGACAGTGTAGCTTGCGTCGAATCGGACATAACCATAGTCATTCTAACCCATGGCCAGTAGATATTTATCACGTGGCAAGTGCGATCATGTGACAATAAATGGTGCAGCCATGCAACTATTTTTGATGACACAGTTATCTGGAATGACAATGTGTAGAAAAAATTCCCTGCAGTGCCTAAGGGAGCACATGTTGTCACTGTTCTCAGGTTACATGTAAAGTACATGTACGTGTCGGCTTTAAAACATTGGCTTGTTTGTCCCATTGATGCAAACATTTGTTTGCAAATATAACTAATTTCGGTTGAAATATTTCTGCACCTGTGCTTTTAACGGGTGTGTTAACATTGCTCTGATCGTGTGGTATAAAGCTTATAATGTGTTTTAATCAAGCCATGGAGAAGTGTTAATGTGAGTTGCCCAAACTCATTTAACCCCCCCCCCACCACCACCACCACCCCTCCCCATCCCTTACACACATTTGATAATTTGATAGAACGATTTTTTTGGTAAAATGTGTTTTAAAAGGCATCGTGCAATCAAGTTGTAGTGATTTTGATTAAATGCCATATTTGGGCTCAGTATGATCACTGTTCACTAAACTCTGAAACTTGCAAACATGGTACGATTGTCAAGTTTTATAGTATTAGTTGACAGCAGGTAATGTTTATTACTGATCATTTGACTGAAGTCTTACACCCGTGTCACTTTATATGTGATTCAAATTGGCGACATTGTGAGAATGTGACGTCAGCTTTGGTCAGCTTCGGTCAGTTATAGATATCGAGACTTAAAATTTCACGTTTAACAAAATTTCAGTTCTGCAGACGATCAATTCTTCAGCAGACACGCATACGTCTCTGATTCTTCCCTGATGTTAAGTGACGTCATGTCTACGCTCAGCTGAAAGGCTGATGTGCCGCAAAGCAATCACTAATATCGTTGAGTCCGATTTCATTTGTCAGGTGCTCTTTAATCGTAATGGAGTGTGTTAGGCTAACGTGTGCGAGCTAGTACTATCACTAGCTTTTGCTGGGTAATGATGTGTATGTAAATACCTAAGTGTAATTATCATTGTATTTAATAACGAGTCGTGTTACGCGGGGAACGATCCATCAAGAATGCAATTTTCGGAAATGGAAACAAACAGTTTTCCTTTTTTCTTGGAGAATATGGTTGGTGAGCATGATGGCCATTGATGGGAAGGAAGAGCCAGAGTCGTATATAGAGATCTCTAGATATATCTCTATATACGGCTCTGGGAGGAGCCTGTCAGGAAAGGATCAAATCTTTAGCAGCGAAGGATTGAGTTATGTTGATTTCACGCACTGGTGAATGAATATATGGTGATCTTGTGTATGACAATTATTTGATGCTATATAAGGAATGCCACATTTCTTTATTTGTTTGTTACAAGGCTTTGTAAATATTTTATATTAATATGAAAAATCCCATTTTAAAATGTGTTGTGTGATATAAACATTGTATGGCATGATATGGTTACATTAATACAAGTATTACTCAACATTATACATTTTATCACTGTACTTCCTACAGTGCAGAATTATAGTATTTATGCGGTTTTACTATTCTATCATTTTGGCCTGTAAAGTATATCTACACAAGCTTCTCTGTGTATATGTCACACGCGTCAGGTGATATTGAAACTATTTCTTATTTATTATCTGCGACTGTGAGATTGAGCAGGACCCGTAACTAATATATATATAATAGTTATATATATATATATATTAATATTAATATTATTTAAAGTTTCCAATTAGGACGCGCATATTATGTGAAAGCCTTTTCATCATTCCAGTACTAGTATTATTGTGATCGGTTTTAGTGTACGTTAATAAGACAGTGTTCTCTGAGGGTCGAAAAGGGTTGTGTTGGAAATGTGATTATTTTGGAAAATTTTACAGATTTGCTTTAAACTGATTGCTTGCTCGTAATTGTCTGTTTAACAAGTATGGATATGGAGGTCCTTCTGTTTTATCGTTTTGCAGTGTATCTGTGTATCTGCGGGATACTATTTAGGCGGGTGTCCATGCTTGCGTACGTGTGTGCGTGCATGTGTGTGTGTGCGTGCGTACGTGCGAGCGTGCGCGCGCGCGTGTACATCTACGTTAGTGTGCGGAATATCTCGAGAATAGTTTAGGTTGAAACAGCATAGTATGATGCAAAATGTGAAGTTGGAAGCTATGTTCCGAATAAAATTTCTAATATTTGCAGGTTTTATGACTGAGAGCTACGTGGCGCACAAGCGAATTGTCAAGCGAATTGTTTTGCCGATTGTTTTGAAATGGTTGTGTGGTTGCTGGCTTCGTACGGAAGCTCTGGCACGCGTGCTGTTATCATTATTTATAACAACCACATATCATTTACTTTCTTTAACCAACCGTATTATCACTTGCTGTTATCATATAACAATTTGCATGGATTGATTTGCGACGAAGTTCGACCAGTTTTCATTCCATAATGCGTACCGTAGTGGTGCGTTGTGTTACAACTCCTTTCTGTATCCAAACACACACGGGTACAGGTGTATTCACTCGTGCACGTGTGCTGTAATCTGCTGCGGATGAAATATTGCAGCACGTTGAAAGGGAAGCATTCACTGTGTCGCATCGTACTGCTATCGTCTTTACGTGTGACAGATTTTCTTGAGCAGAGCTGGAGGTGCTTCGCTGATCTCTGGGATTTGTTGATCTGCAAGTGCGTTGATCGTTTGTCGGTTATATTCTAGGTCACACCACCCCATGTATGGAACCAGTAGGAAGGCTACGCGATACTCGTTCAGTATCTGAGCTCGGCTTGGTATGAATGTGTTTGTGTCTGTAATGATTTAAGAAAATGCCGACAGTGCAGACAGGTTCACGGATGTAAAGACGGTGTAATTATACGCCCATTCATTATACGATTCCCTATCCCACGCACAGCGCCTGAAACACATGGGAATGATTGTACACTTATTGCATATAACCTGTACAACATGTTAAAGCATTAAGTTGTCGTTACTTTCAATTATATTTTTAAGCCAGCTGCCACTATTCCAATCCACTCGTTTGCGGCTTCAAGTTGAGTCTGCACGCATGTATATTGAATAGCTGTTGCGTATTGATTTAGCTACAGAGGTACTAGTTGACTTGCAAACGTTTAGTTCATGTATTCGGTCAGATCATCTGTGGCGTAGACAGGTCACGTGTGAGACATGAAATGACTGCTAGACTATGCCCCTGTTGTATATCGCTGCCTGTTATTTATGAAAGACCATTTTTCACCTATACGGAATAAGCCATACACCTAGTGCGCATACATATATATATATTTATATATATATATATATATATATATTTATATACGTATGTGTATATTCATGTGCTCTGTCCCTTAATTGCTTTTCTAGCACGTGACGGTGTACGTTTTGAATGCTCATCACCTAGAGCTTGGTATCTTTATTCCTTTGCAGATTTTTCAACAAAAATATCTTTATCATATTTCCGTCGTTTGTCAAAACCTATACTTGTGTATGAATATGTAGAAAAATAATTTCTTACCTAAGGCACTATTCGGAATGACTACTCTTTAACTAGTATAATTACTCTACATCTTAATGAAATTTAGTTTCTAGTTTACTTCTTACCTAGTTGTACGGAATTTTTTGCCATTTGTCTATTTGAAACTTAAGATATCAATGATAATGTTAATATAATATAATGATACTCTTCCACATTGCTGGAAATTTGTAAATAAAATATTTTTATCATGAACTGCTTTATCATGAATTTGGTTTTAGCTCGTCTGACATGCGCAGGGACACTCATTCGATGCGAATATGCACGTACCCTTATGAATGTGTGTGTGTGCTTTTCTAGTTATTTGGACTCCGGAAAGTGGCTGTCCCTGTCATGAGTGATGCGATTCTATTGGTATAACACATGTTGAATAGAGAGAGAGAGTGAGTGAAAGCGAGGGACAGAGAGAGAGAGAGAGACTAGATGCAGCAGTGTTTTGCCATGAAAAATCCACTATACATGTACAGCGTATAGTTAAAGGGATAGTAGACTCTAGGATTTTACAACATACAACTGTACTTACTGTATAACAAATCGTCTATACCGACACGTATTTGTTACCAGATACCTAATTTAATTGTTATAATAAATTACACATCAACGCTAAAAAATTTGAACGGCGCCATGACACCCGCGACCGTGCTGCCACCCCGAAAAAGTTGACCATTTATTTTGCACGTTACAGACCGAGGGCTAATCACAAATGTACAATTATATTTATACCTAAATGCCTACATGCTATTTAACCGAAGCCGAATATTTCAATTTAGGGCAAATGTATTCTCTATATTATAACTGAAAGCGAATGTGTCGTTTGATAAGATTATTACAACTATTGCTTGTAAAATTAGATAAATAAGAAACGAAGTGAGCCTTGGATCTGTAGACGCCTTGGCTAAAAAGTGTTTGGCGCAACTTATCCAGATCGTCGCAGATTGAGTGGCGAGCGGCGGAGACCTGGTGCGTTCGAGATCAGGAGACTGTAGTGCGTTAGTTTTAAACGATTTTAATAATATTGCTAGGATGGTGATTTGAACCATGAAACTTTTTTATGTAGCGTAATTTTAACCTAAAATTAACTGAAAATAAGGCCGCTAAAACCTAGAGTAAAACGATCCCTTTAGAGTTTCATATGACAATCGAAACATTCGTATAAATACAATACATAATACATACAACATTGTAATTTGGCATGTAAATTGTATACATTATATTGTTATGTTATTACGGAATTGTATTCGTTGACATTTGTAAAAACAGTTATACATACCATATGCACAATTATATATTTAATATATAAGATATATAGATATGGTATAGTATAGGAAAAAGATTGTATATGTGTATGAGAGAGAGAGATATATAACTATATCCATATTAAATATTAATCTATATTATATTATATCTTGCTATGTATGATATTATATTAAGTAATATATATAATATATTATATATATATGTTATTATCGACATGGCATTGTACAGATGTCCAATAGGACATAGCTATTCTGTTGAATATTATCAGGAGTAAATCTATGCGACGAATTTGTGATGCATATTTCTCTCTGGATATTATGTAGAACGGTACTTACTCCAAACAGTAGAAGGTGGAACGCGTACCAAGAGGCGCATGAAAAATCTAAGTTCGCCGGTAGTTTTTAGTGGTTAATCCTCCATCCTCAGATGATCTGCATTCCTTTCGTCATTCCTGCGCGCTGCGCCTGGAGTTCGTCGAATGGCGTATCTGCCTTTTACTTTCGATGTAATAGAGCCGATACGAAGAACCATGAAAGATTATGTCGGCTTAGAGCATCCTCAATGCTTGGGTATCAGAGACTAAACATACTATGCGGCCCGTCTATGATAATGTGTTTTGGCCAGATCGTATGGACTGAGAGAGTCTTTGCTAGTCTTCTTCCCTCTAGGAATCTTTTTAAGAAGCCAAACCGAAAATACGAGGGTATTAACGCTCGTGTGTAAAACTGAAGTCAGTGGTAAAAGGCAATTCCCACTAGAGAATGAGTATAAATAGGTATTTATAAAGGTAATCTTTTAATTTACCTAGTTTCTAGATTACTGCGTACCCGTTGTCAACGGCATGCACTGGTCAGTATGGGCCGGTTGGGTGCGTACGGTGCGTGTGTGCGCGCGGCAGCCGACATAGTCTGCTATCTGTTTTGGTCTAGTCGATTTCGATTTTGCGTTCGACATCTCGTGGTCTTCGGCAGTCTCTTGAAACTTTAAAGACTAATTCTTGACGAGGTTACGTGTGGCTAGTGCGCGAACCGAAAGCAGCAAAAGAACTAACAATACACGGTTTTTATAAATAAAAATCTACACGTCCGCATTTAGATTATTTGACAACAACGCGCATAACCGGCACACTGGAAAAGGAAGCCGACGCGCGCAACGTAATCGCGTGCCACGACTGATTTGATGAAAGAGTATTATTGTATTTGCATCAATTATGTATATTATATATAGCCCCGTCCGACGGGGAAAAACATGAATGCCTGTCGCATGATTCGCATCGTTAAAAACGGCCGAAGTGCGCATTAATAAATAAATGATTCGTGATTTCGGGTGATTATCGGTGATTAGAGGCTTGCGCAAACCTTATTCGCATTCGTGATAGCTACGTTATCTAATGTGCATGTAACAGAGCATGGGCGTCCTTTATTGTTGTTCATGCATTATGCTATATAGCGTCTACACACGTAAAAGATCGTAGCTATTATAGATCGATTATTTTTTAAGTTACCAGAGACATAGTGCTCATATAAACTTAGCTGATCACCCAGTCCCAGAGTCACGTGGAATTCCGTCCAGTCCGGTAACATACATTTTTTAAATGTATTACATTTGAAAAAATATATCATTATCTCGCAAAAAAAATAAAACGTTGCAACTGCATTAAGCGCTACCTCTTATAGGTAAGCTAAATTAGCTTGCAATCACATGCCTCCATGAACAATAACTTGAAGTCCCCAAGATTTTGTTTGCGCAAACGGCGAGTGAAATGTATTAACATGTTTCTATTTGCCGTTGTCGTGGCTGCGCTAGTGTATGCCCATTGAAGTTAGTGTGAAAATACCGAATGAGATAGATACCTAAATGTTTCTCCCCTCTCAAAGAATATTGCACTTTATAGACGAGCACAATCAACGAGCCTTTAATTCAATCACTTTGTTACTCTTATTTACTTAAGTCAACACAAAAATTCAATTCCTCATTGAGAAGGACGTATTTGTATAGGTACTATTGGTTTGGTCACGATGCATGAAAATTTATTCCCACGATCGGCCATTAAAATATTACGACAGAGCAACTCTTTTCAGTATTCGATACCGTGTTCAAGCCCAAAATGAAATTGTGTAAGATTTTTCTTCGCCGTTAGGTCGGCGCTAGTGTTTGCGGCTGAGCGTCGCTACCTTCGTCTTTATGAAGCCAAACGAATTATAGCGCATAATACAGCATTTTGGCTGAAATTAAAGTCACATATTGTACCAAACGAAAGAGCAATTCTGATAAATTCGATGAAGATTCTAATACATCTGCCTTAGGATTGTGAGGCGAAAGGCTCTCTAAGCGCGCTGGTATCTGCGTAGATGATTATCGATTAAGCCATGTTGTGGGTTCTGCATATGTCTATAGTGAAGATTGTTGATATATAGTTTAAAGAGGTTAAAGGGGATACTGCCTTGGAAGTAAATGCTTTCTAATAGAAATCTGAATTTCATAGCATCAGCTTAGGTAATTAAATTGCGTTTCGAGGAAGTGGGGGTGGCGATTCAAAACGAGAGTATTGCCGCAATAATAATTAGTTTTTGTTTAAAGCTCGTGACAGCTGTAGAAGAAGGTGCATCTTCAGGGAGATCTTAAAATGGGAAATATCGATCCGAATGTTTTTTCTCGAAGTCGGAAAATCTACTAATCTAAGCGTGTGATACGTAGGGCCTTGAGCCGTGTCTTTCGGCCTGCCGTATTAAGTGCTGGAGAAAAAGAAAATAATATTTTGATTGAAAATCACAAAGCGAAGACGATACTCATAATAAAGTTTTAACATATAGGAGTGGCGTTTCGGTTGCTCCGCTATAATCGGACGGAGCTCAAACTTGACAAAATTGCGATTCTCGCCAGTGACAAAGATGAAAATTAGTTATACGTGAGAGTATATTTTCTTCGCTCGTGGTGCAGCAGTGACTGATGCACATTCGGAAGGTCTTGCGTTAAGTCAAATGAATATTACGTGCGTGCGTGCGTGCGTGGGCGTGCGTGCGTGTGGGTGTGTGTGTTGCTGTGTGTGTGTGTGGTGTGTGTGTTAGTGTTAGTGTGTTGTGTGTGTATGTTTGTGGTGGTGAATCGTGTGTTGTGTGTGTGGTTGTGTGGTGTGTGTGTGGTGTGTGTGTGTGTGTGTGGTGTGTATGTTAAATGTGCACATGCTAGACAAGTACATAGTCAGGAGCATGAGTATACGAAAATGTCGATCCGCGTTGTCTTCTTTTGTTTAATTCAGCATACGTGGGATAACCTCAAACGTTTAGACCATACGAATAGATGTTTAGAGTTGCGAGCGATGTCTATACGAGGGCCGGCATTTGTTAAAAAGAAAAACTTGAAATTCCTTGAAATTATATAGAGTAGCAGCAGAACAGAGTGATCTGCAGCATCTCCAAAGTCGCGTAGTGTAGATGATTGTGGGGAAAGTGAGCTCTAGCGGGGGCGTGTAGAGCAGTTACTTGCAATATCAACCTAGAAACGAATCGCCTGGTACACTTACAAATAGGTCTAGATTTTATGCTATGCTGAAATAGCCTAAAATCCGGAGTTTCGCGCATGGCGTAGTCAGCGTGACTAAAAAATACCTTCATATTTTAGATATAAAGTAGCATAAATTTTAAACTAACGGGGCTACCCACAAAGTAGATCTAATGAGAAACTATCCATCGCGCGATGGCTCTTGGTAAAATATGGTAACGCATGCCCAGCTGCAGGTAACCCGACAGAAGTGATTGTGGGAGCATTCCCTCCTATTAGGCTACATCTCATGTATAATTCGTTAAAATACGCATCTCGTAACGTTAACCTGAGCAAGGGGCCTATGCAACGCCAGCATATATACTCGCGCTCGTACTTTAGCAAAATATGCTAGAATTTGTATCTATGAAGAATAGGCTAAAAATCCGGAGTTGCGCGGCATGCCACAGTAGCTGAATTAAGTATACATATTTTGATATAAAAATAACTTAAACCTGGAGGCGGGACTACCCAATAAAAGTAGATTTCTAAATAAATTATCCATCGGCCAGGTTATGGTAACAGATGGTAGACATGGCGCTAGCTTTGCAGGGTACTCCGGACCAGAGTGATTCTGGCAGCATTCTTCAGATAACCTGACGTGTATCTATTGTTGAAATGCTCATCATTTAATCGCTACTGGGCATACTGCCCAAACCCAGAATCTGACCGCCCTGTTACACCAGCAAATATTCTGAAAAAATTTAATCTATCGAATACAGTAAGAATCCGAGTTCGCGCATCGGCAGCAGCCGACATAATATGATTAATATTTTGATATAAAAACACATTTAAACTGGAGCCGGGCTTACCGCACACGAGTAATTTCTATAATAAATATCCATCGCCATCGGTTCCGGGTAAAAGATGGTACACGCCAAAGTTGCAGGTACGCCAGAACAGAGTGATATGGCACATCTCTCACGATACCTGTACGTCGCAATTATCTCCGTTGAAAATACCATCCATTTAAACCGAGTTACTGGGCATATGCCAACCCAGAATATGACCGGCCCTGGTACACTAGCAATTATTCTAGAATACGTATCTATCTGAATCTGAGCTAAAATCCTAGTCGCGCATGGCGCAGCAGCTGACTAATGATTCATATTTGATGTACAAAGAGCATGGTAGAGAGCTGGAGCCGGGCTACCCAACAAAGAGATTCTATATAAATATCCATCGCCATGGTTCTGTAATAGATCGTACGA
>NW_014577292.1:219549-227517 GCF_000485595.1 Priapulus caudatus | reverse complement strand
CGTTTCCAGTAGATTTCTATAATAAATATCCATCGCCATCGGTTCGGGTAAAAGATGGTACGACGCCAAGTGTGCAGGGTACCAGAACAGATGTGATTATGGCACATCTCTCTACGATACCTGTACGTCGCAATTATTCCGTTGAAAATACATCCATTAACCAGCTTACTGGGCATATGCCAACCCAGAATATGACCGGCCTGGTACACTAGCAAATTATTCTAGAATCTTATCTATCTTGAATTGAGCTAAATCCTAGTTCGCGCATGGCGCAGCAGCTGACTAATGATTTATATTTTTGATATACAAAAGACATGGTAAGAGCTGGAGCCGGGCTACCCACAAGAGATTTCTATATAAATATACCATCGCCTCGTTCCTATTTTCTTTTTTTTTTTTTTTTTTTTTTTTTTTTTTTTTTTTGTTTGTTTTTTTTTTTGTTTTTTTTTTTTTTTTTTTTTTTTTTTTTTTTCTTTTTTTTTTTTTTTTCTTTTTTTTTTTTTGTTTTTTTTATTTTTTTTTTTTTTTTTTTTTTTTTTTTTTTTTTTTTCTTTTTTTTTTTTTTTTTTTTTTTTTTTTTTTTTTTTTTTTTTTTTTTTTTTTTTTTTTTTTTTTTTTTTTTTTTTTTTTTGTTTTTTTTTTTTTTTTTTTTTTTTTTTTTTTTTTTTTTGTATAGTCGTACGACGCCAAGCTTGCCAGGGTACCATAACAGAGTGATGGCCAGCCATTCTTCAATACTACCTGCTACGTGTAATTATTCGTTGAAATACTCATCATTTTAACAGTTACTGGGCATATGCAACCCAGAATATGACCGCCTGTACACTAGCAATATTCTAGGAATTGTATCTATGCTGAATAAGCTTCAGAATCCCGAGTTCGCGCAAATGCGCAGCAGCTGACTAAATGATTCTTATTTGTACTATAAATACCAGTTAAACTGGAGCAGGGTTACCCACCAGTACGATTTCCTATAAAAAATATCCCATGGGCCATGGTTCGGCGTTAAAAGATGGTACGACGCCAAGCTTGCCAGGCTACCCAGAAGAGTGATCATGGCCAGCATTCTCTCATATACCTGCTTACGTCTATCTATTTCGTTGAATGCCTCATCATTATTATATGCTAATGGGCATACTGCAACCAGAATCATGACCGCCTGGTACACTAGCAACTAGTTCTAGAATTTTATCTATGCTGAATTGGCTTAAATCCGAGTTCGCGCTCATGCGCACAGCTGACTAAATGATCATATTTTGATGCTAAAATACATTTAAACTGGACGGCTACCACAAGTAGTCTTCTATAATAATATCCAGCGCCATTGGCCTCTGGTAAGATGTACGACGCCCTAGCTTGTAGGGTACCTATTTAAAGAGAGAGGACATAACCTACCAATAAGTTAATTTCTATTGAGAATCTACTATCCAGTGCTTCTCTGGCATACATGAGAGAGTTGCAATCTCCTGAAGATTCCAGTTCTCATGCAATGCGCATTGAAATTGTTTAGATTATTTTTTGGTCGTTGGTTAGCCGCTCTGCCGGCCCGCGAGCGGTAAAACGCTCGTGATGCCAAACGAAATACTATAAATTTATTGATTTGCTCGTTGAATACTTATGTTCCTGCAACGTACAGGGTCGCATTGAAGCATTAAGGAGCACAAGGTGGGCATTACCTTAATCGACTCGCTGCGGCGTGATTAAGGTTATGCGGGAAAGTTACGAGTAAGGACAGGGAGAGGGGGAGGCTTGACTATATGTAAGACATAGTTGCAATTGGGGCCCGTATGTCACAAGTGACAGAGCTTTAGACACGCGGATGACCTAGTTATGCCTATGGTGATGTTATACGGCGCGATAGCTGGCGAGTAGTGAGACGTCGGGAGAGGTTCAGACGGCCTGGGTTGTTGTCCGAATAGACGTGTGGAGGTTAGGGTGGAAATAATAAGAGGCGGTACAGCTCGTGTCGATATAAAGAGACGTGTGAAACGTATTTGGTCTTGTATAGACGTGTAGAATTAGCTGTCTAAGTAGACGTGTAGTTGATTCGATGTCCTGATGTAGACGAGCTGAAGCTGACACAAATTTGAGAGGACCGCGTTAGAGTTGAGTCTGAGGAGACCGTGCGGCCGGAGCAAGGGGCCAAAGTTTGTGTTTGAGCGACACGGTGGCGGGAGAATAGGAGGAAGAAGAGGAAGCCGAAGAAGAGAGAGAGCGAAGTTGTGTTTGAGAGACACGTGTGGCCTGGAGAATAGGCAGCAGGAGAAGAAGCCGACCGACGAGGAGAAGTGCCAGCAGGGAAGAAGCCGACGAAGAAGAGAAGTGCCAGCAGGCAGAAGAAGCAGACGAAGAGGAGAAGTGCCAGCAGGAGAAGAAGCGAAGGGAAGAGAGAAGAAGAAGGAGGAAGGAGAGGAAGAAGCCGAAGAAGATAGCGAGACGAACCTTAAGGAGGACGCCATCGCGGTTGCTGCTGTAAACAGTTCTTAATCTATTGTTCTGCATTTATATTATATTATTGTATCATTTAATGTATACTTATAGTTCTCCGTATATTGAATTGAGGGTTTGGGTGCCAACGGTTGACTGTTATATGGTTATTAAACTTTTCCATTACTCTGACGTCGTTACTAAACATTTCCGTCTACAGTGTATGCGTGCGTGCCTCACTAGCCCTATAGCTTCAACTCGTGACGATAATATGCACCTGTAGAGAGCATATACTCAGGAGTACTATGTTATAATATCTATTAATGGAAACGCCTCACTTCAATAATTATAAGGCAACAACGCAAACATGTTATAGTCAGACGGGGTTTGCGCATGCTTATTACCGTGTTAAAAGAAATCACATTTAATTTAAATTATTTATTTAAAAAAAGAGGGACATGTTTAGGAGCAGCTTCCCATGGATAATCTGCCATTGCCTGTCTGAAATAGGATAACAAAACCCAAACTATAAACATCCGAATTGCCTGCAGCGCTGAGTTAAATTATGTATTGCAGTGCATAGATAACAGGATCAGGGAGAAATTTGGACACGCGGCGCGGACTAACAAAAAGGATCATTCCAATGGGTTCCTTGTGAATGTTGATTTTTTTCTTTAAATATACATAGTTATCAAAATAATCATTCTTTTGGCAGTTACTGGGCATAGCCGAACACATCTCTACAAATATTTCACAGCATGGCGAAGCATGGTAACAATGAATGCGCTTTTTAAGTCGTTCCAAGGAACATTTGTACATAAACCGATTCGTGAGTAAGCCTAGCTGCTTATGTCTGCACACATCGGCGCCGCGCACGCACACGCGCACTTGCTCACTCACAGGGGCACATACACGTAACATATAGGCGCGTATACGTGTACAAGAAAGACATAACGGAAACGAAAGATGATAGACCACCTGGTAATAATCTAACGTGCGCATGTCACGCATTTTTCAAACACAGTATTTTTCAGTTGCCGTTATTAGAAAGCACACATACGTGTAATTTGATTTTGAAAACGCTAATTTCAATGTGGTCTAGGTATATCTCAATTTTTGTTATCACTCGAATTGCTATAAG
Source organism: Priapulus caudatus (assembly GCF_000485595.1). Classification (NCBI taxonomy): domain Eukaryota; kingdom Metazoa; phylum Priapulida; class Priapulimorpha; order Priapulimorphida; family Priapulidae; genus Priapulus; species Priapulus caudatus. The sequence continues at coordinate 223,949 of NW_014577292.1, read as the reverse complement.
ACGCGAAAATTTCCCGATTTCAATAATACCGTGTCTTTGTTTTGTTTTCGTTTCAGGGTTTATGATATAAAAAATGTCGATCCCGTTGTCTTCTTTTTTTAATTACAACGTGGGAAATCCTTCAAAGCGTTTTAGACCATACGATAGATGTTAAGGCCACGCGTGTCTATACGTATGCCCGCCATTTGTTAAAAGAAATCTTGAAATTCTTGAAATTATATAGGTACACAGAACAGAGTGATTCTGGCAGCATTCTCACAGATACCTGTCCGTTTATATATTTGTTTGAAATACTCTACTGCCTATTAACAGTTACTGGGCATATGCAACCTAGAATATGACCGCCTGGTACATTAGCAAATATTCTAGATTTTTATCTATGCTGAATAGGCTAAAATCCGAGTTCGCGCATGCGTAGTAGCTGACTAAATAATTCATATTTTGATATAAAAATAAATTTAAACTAGAGCGGGGCTACCCACAAGTAGATTTCTATGATAAATATCCATCGCCATGGCTCTGGTAAAAAATGGTACCATGCCCTAGCTTGCAGGGTAACCCGAACAGAGTGATTGTGGGAGCATTCTCCTATATAGGCCTACATCTACATGTATATATTCGTTAAAATACTCATCTTCTTAACGGTTACTGAGCATAGGGGCCTATGCAACCCAGAATATAACCGCCTCGTACATTAGCAAAATAATCTAGAATTTTATCTATAATGAATAGGCTAAAATCCGAGTTCGCGCATGCACAGTAGCTGATTAAATTATACATATTTTGATATAAAAATATACTTAAACTGGAGCGGGACTACCCACAAGTAGATTTCTATAATAAATATCCATCGCCATGGTTTAGGTAAAAGATGGTACGATGCCCTAGCTTGCAGGGTACTCCGGACAGAGTGATTCTGGCAGCATTCTTTCAGATACCTGTACGTGTATCTATTCGTTGAAATGCTCATCATTTTAACCGCTACTGGGCATATGCAACCCAGAATATGACCGCCTGTCATACTCAACAGTAGAGGTGACGTGAAAAATCTATTCCGGTAGTTTTATGTTATCTCCATCTCAGATGATCTGCATTCCTTCTTCATTCCTCTTCTTCCCTGGGCGTCGTTTCAATGGCGTCTCTGCTTACTTCCGATGTATAGCGATAGAAGAACCATGTCAGAATTATGTCGCTTAACATCCCTCCAATCTGGTATTAGAGACTAAACATACTATGCCTGGCCCGTCTATGATAATTGTTTTGCCAGAATGGCTGAGGAAGTTTTCTTTGCTAGTCTCTTCCCTCTATCTTTTAGAAGCCAAACGAAATACATATGTAACGCCGTGTGTAAACTGGAAGTCAGTGGTAAAAGGGCAATTCCACTAGGAATTGTATAAATTATTGTATTTATAAGGTAATCTTTTAATTTACTAGTCTAATTACTCGACACCGTTGTCAACGGGCATGCATGGGTCAGTATGCGTGTGCGTGCGTACGTGCGTGTGTGCGCGCGCACACAATCTGCACTGTTGGTCTATCGATTTTATTTCGTTCGACTCTCTGTCTTCGGCAGTCTCTTGAACTTTAAAGACTAATTCTTACGAGGTTACGTGTGTGCTTGTGCGCGACCAAAGCGCAAAGAACTAACAATACACGGTTTTTATAAATAAAAATCTACACGTGCGCATTTCGATTATTTAGACACACGCGCATAACCGGCACACCCACGCGCGCACGAACGCGTGCACACTTATTATGGACGCATAATTATGTATATTATATATATCCCCCCGACGGGGAAAAAACATGATTGCCTCGCATCGTTTAAAACGCCGAAGTGTGCATTAATGAAATAAATGATTCGGTGATTTACGGTGATTATTCGGTGATTAGGAGGCTGCCAAGACCTTTACGCATTCGTGATGAGCTACTTATGTAATTGTGCATGTAACACAGCATGGGCGTCCTTAATTTGTGTGTATGCATTATCTATATAGCGTCTACAACGTAAAAATCGTAGCTATTATAATCGATTATTTTAAGTCCAGAGAATATGGTGGCCTCATATAATATTATCGACACCCAGCCAGAGGTCACGTGAATTCCGTTCCAGTCGGTAATTACAGTTTTAAATGTATTAATTTGGCAAAATGATATCATATTTCGCGACCAATAAAACGTTGCAATGCATTAAACGCTCCTCTTATAAGCTAAGCTAAATTAGCTGAATCCCATTGCCTCCATGAACAATAACTTGGAGCCCAAGATTTTGTTTTCGCGCAACGGCGAGTGAAATTATTAACATTTTTCTTTGCCGTTGGTCGGCGCCCAACCGTTATGCCCATTGGAATTAGTGTGAAATACCGAATGAGATAGATACCTAAATGTTTCTCCTCTCAAAAATATGCACTTATAGACAGCACATATTCAAGAGCACTTTAATTTCAATCACTATTGTTACTTTATTTACTTTAAGTCAACACATCTTCAATTCCTCATTAAAACGTATTTTATAGGTATATTGGTTGGTCATGCGTGCATGAAAATTTGTATTCCCCGATCGCCATTAAATATTAACACAGAGCTCAATATTTTCAGTATTTCGATACCGTTCAAGCCCAATGAAATTGTGTATATTTTTTCTTGCCGTTAGTCGGCGCTAGTGTTGCGGCTGGAGCGTCGCTTACCTCGCTTATGATGCCAAACGAATTATACGCATAATTACACATTTTTGCTGAAATTATGCACATATTGTACGCAAAACGAAAGAGCAATTTGATATAATCGATGAAGATTCTAATACATTGCCTTAGGGATTGTGAGGCGAAAAGGTCCTAAACCTGCCTGGACCGCGAGATAGATTATGATTAAGGCCATGTGTGTTTCTGCATATGTCTATTAGTGAAAGAATTGTTGATATTATTAGTTTAAAGAGGAAAGGGGATACTTGGAAGTAATTTTCTATAAGAAATCTGAATTTCATAGCATCACTTAGGTAATAAGATTGCGTTTGAGAAGTGGGGTGCGATGCAAAACGAAGTATTGCCGCAATAATAAATATTTTTGTTTAACTTGTGCACCTGTAGAGAAGGCATCTTCAGGAGCATCTTAATATGGGAAATATCGATCCTAATGTTTTTCTCAAGTCGGAAAATCTACTAATCTTTAAGCGTGTGATATCGTAGGCCTTGCCGTGTCTTCGCGCCTGCGTATTATTTGCTAAAAGAAATAATATTTTGTTGAAATTAACAAAGCGAAGACATACTCATAAGTAGTTTTACATGAGGAGTCGGTTTTCGGTTGCCTCCCTGAATTAATCGGACGGAGCTCAAACTTGACAAAATCTCGATTCTTCGCAGTGACAAATGAAATTATATACATTTTCTTTCGCCGGTGGTCAGCGTGACTGATGCACATTGGAAGTTGCGTGTAATGTCAAATGAAATAACGTGCGTGCGTGCGTGCGTGCGTGCGCGCGTGTGTGTGTGTGTGTGTGTGTGTGTGTGTGTGTGTGTGTGTGCGTGCGTACGTGCGAGCGTGCGCGCGCGCGTGTACATCTACGTTAGTGTGCGGAATATCTCGAGAATAGTTTAGGTTGAAACAGCATAGTATGATGCAAAATGTGAAGTTGGAAGCTATGTTCCGAATAAAATTTCTAATATTTGCAGGTTTTATGACTGAGAGCTACGTGGCGCACAAGCGAATTGTCAAGCGAATTGTTTTGCCGATTGTTTTGAAATGGTTGTGTGGTTGCTGGCTTCGTACGGAAGCTCTGGCACGCGTGCTGTTATCATTATTTATAACAACCACATATCATTTACTTTCTTTAACCAACCGTATTATCACTTGCTGTTATCATATAACAATTTGCATGGATTGATTTGCGACGAAGTTCGACCAGTTTTCATTCCATAATGCGTACCGTAGTGGTGCGTTGTGTTACAACTCCTTTCTGTATCCAAACACACACGGGTACAGGTGTATTCACTCGTGCACGTGTGCTGTAATCTGCTGCGGATGAAATATTGCAGCACGTTGAAAGGGAAGCATTCACTGTGTCGCATCGTACTGCTATCGTCTTTACGTGTGACAGATTTTCTTGAGCAGAGCTGGAGGTGCTTCGCTGATCTCTGGGATTTGTTGATCTGCAAGTGCGTTGATCGTTTGTCGGTTATATTCTAGGTCACACCACCCCATGTATGGAACCAGTAGAAAGGCTACGCGATACTCGTTCAGTATCTGAGCTCGGCTTGGTATGAATGTGTTTGTGTCTGTAATGATTTAAGAAAATGCCGACAGTGCAGACGAGTTCACGGATGTAAAGACGGTGTAATTATACGCCCATTTATTATACGATCCCCTATTCCACGCACAGCGCCTGAAACACGTGGGAATGTTTG
>NW_014577292.1:202573-219539 GCF_000485595.1 Priapulus caudatus | reverse complement strand
GCGCAGCGTAGTAGTGACGTAAAATAATCATATTTTGGATATAAAAATAAATTTACACTAGAGCGGGGCTACCCACAAGTAGATTTCTATGATAAATATCGCATCGCCATGGCTCTGGTAAAAAATGTACCATGCCCTAGCTGCAGGGTAACCCGAACAGAGTGATTGTGGGAAGCATTCTCCTATCTAGACTACATCTAGCATGATATATTCGTTAAAATACTCATTCTTCTAACGGTTACTGAGCATAGGGGCTATGCAAACCCAAATATAACGCGCCTCGTACATAGCACCAAAATCTAGAATTATCCTATAATAATAGGCAAAAAAATCCCGAAAGTTTTCCCCCGCGCATGCAACAGTAGCTATAAATTATACATATTTGATATAAAAATATACTTAAACTGGAAGGCGGGACTACCCACCAAGTAGATTTGCTATAATAATATCATCGCCATGGTTTAAGGTAAAAAGAGGTACGAATCCCTACTGCAGGGTTACTCCGGAGCAGAGGTATTCTGGCAGCATTCTTTCAGAATACCTGTACGTTGTATCTATTCGTTAAATGCCCCTCATTTAATCGCTACTGGGCATATGCAACCCAGAATATGACGGCGCCTGTTACACTAGCAAATATTCTAGAATTTTATCTATGCTGAATAAGCTAGAATGCGATTCGCGGCATGCGCAAGAGCAGCTGACTAAATGATTAATATTTTGATATAAAAACACATTTAAACTGGAAGCGGGGCTACGCCACGACCGTTAGATTCTATAATAAATATCCATCGCCATGGTTCGGGTAAAAGATGGTCGAACGCCAAAGCTGCAGGACCCAGAACAGAGGATTATGGCAGCATTCTCTCAAGCAATACCTGTACGTGGCAATATCGTTGAAATCTCATCATTTTAACAGTTACTGGCATAGCAACACAGAATAGACCGCCTGGTACACTAGCATTATTCTAGAATATTATCTATGCTGAATTGGCTAAAACCTAGTTCGCGCATGCGCAACAGCACTAAATGATTCATATTTTGATGTAGCAAATACATTTAAAACTGGAGCCGGGCTAGCCCACAAGTAGATTTCTATATAAATACCTCGCCATGGTTCTGGTAATAGATCGTACGACGCCCCTTAGCTGCAGGTACCCAGAACAGATGAATTATGGCAGCATTCTCTCATATACCTGACTGTAATATTCGTTGAAATACATCATTTTAAACAGTTACTGGCATATGCAACCCAGAATATGACCGCCTGGTACACTAGCAAATATCTAGAATTTTATCTAGCTGAAATTGCTAAAATCCGAGTTTGCGCATGCGCAGCAGCAGACTAAATGAATTCATATTTTGAATGTAAAAAATACATTTAAACTGAGAGCCGGGCTACCCACAAGTAGATTCTATATAAATATTTATTGCATGGTTCTGGTAATAGATCGTACGACGCCCTAGCTTGCAAGGGTACCCCAGAACAGAGGTGTCATAAGAGCATTCTCCTCATTTACCTGTACGTCATGCGTATTCGTAAATGCCATACATTTCAATCGCTACTGGCATCTGCAACCCAGATTGACCGCCTAGTACGCTAGCAAATATTTAGAATTTTATCTATGCTGAATAGGCTAAAATCCGGTTCGCGCATGCGCAGGCCGCTGACAAAATGATTCATATTTGATGTACAAAACATTTAAACTGGGCCGGGCTACCCACAAGTGATTTCTATCATACATAAATATCCATCGCCATGGCTCTGGTAAAGATGGTACGACGCCCTAGCTTGTAGGGTACCTATTTAAAAGAGAGAGGACATACCTACCAATAAGTAATTTTCTATGAGAAATCTATATCCCAGTGCTTCTCTGGCATAATGAGAAGATTCCCAATCTCCTTAAGATTCCAGTTCTATGCAATGCCGATTGAAATTGTTTAGATTATTTTTTGTCGTTGGTTAGCGCTGCTGCCGCCCGCGAGCGGTAACGTCTGATGCCAAACGAAATATATAAATATATTGATTTGGTTGAATATATGTTCCTGCAACAGTACAGGGTCCGCATTGAAGCCATTAAAGGAGCCGACAATGTGGGAGCCGATTACCTTAATCGACTCTCTGCGGGTGATTAAGTTATGCGGGAAAGTTACGCAGAAGGACAGGGAGAGGGGGAGTCTTGACTATATGTAAGAACATAGTTGCAATTGGGGCGTATGTCACAAGTGACAGAGTTTAGACACGCGGCATGACCTAGATTATGCCCTAGGTGATTTATACGCGCGATAGCTGGCGAGTGTGAGACGTGCGGGAGAGGTTCAGACGGCCTGGGTTGTTGTCCGGAATAGAGCGTGTGGAGGTTATGGGCTGGAAATAATAAGAGCGGTAACAGCTCGTGTCGGATATAGAGACGTGTGAACGTATTGTGGTCTGATTATAGACGTGTAGAGTATTGTGTCTAAGTAGACGTGTAAGTGATTCGTGTCCTGATGTAGACGAGTGAAGCTGACACAAATTTGAGAGGACCGCGTTGAGTGAGTCTGGAGGTAGACCGTGCGGCGGATAAGGGGCCAAAGTTGTGTTTGAGGACAGCGGGTGGCGCGGAGAATAGGAGGAAGAAGAGGAAGCCGAAGAAAGAGAGAAGAGCCGAAGTTTGTGTTTGAGAGACACGTGTGGCTGGACGAATAGGCAAGCAGGAGAAGAAGCCGACGAACGAGGAGAGTGCCCGAGCAGGGAAGAGCCGACGAAGAAGAGTAAGTGCCAGCAAGGAGAAGAAGCAGACGAAGAGGAGAAGTGCCGCAGCAGGAAAGAGCAAGGAGAAGAGAGAAGAAGAAGGAGAAGGGAGAGGAAGAATGACCGAAGAAGATACCGGCGAACCTTAAGGAGGACGCCCATCGGCGGTGTGCTGTAACAGTTCTTAATCATTTCTGCATTATATGTATATGTATGTGTATCATTTAACTGTACTATATATAGTTCTCCGTATATATGTAATTGAGGGTGTTGGGGTGCCAACGTTGAACGTGTTATATGGTTTATTAAACTTTTCATTATCTGACGTTTACTAAAGATTTCCGGTCTCACTGTATGCGTGCGTGCCTCACTAGTCAGGTAGCACCTACTAGCTTCAACTCGTGACGATAATATGCACTGTAGAGAGCATATACTACAGGACGTGTATGTTATAAATCTATTAATGGAAAAACGCTCACTTCAATAATTATAAGCAACAAACGAAATATGTTATATGTCAGACGGGGTTTGCGCATGCTTTTTACCGTGCTTAAAGAAATCACATTTATTTAAATATATTCTATTTAAAAAAGGAGGATCATGTTTATGGAGGCAGCTTCCATGGATAATCTGCCAATTGCCTGTCTGAATATAGAATAACAAAACCCAAACTATAAACATCGAATATGGCCTGCAGCGCGAGTTAAAGTATTTTGCAGTGCATAGATAACCAGAATCAGGGCGAAGATTTTGGACACGGCGGCGCGCGACTAACAAACAATGATCATTCCAATGGTTCCTTGGAATGTGATCTTTTTTTCTTTAAATATAACAGTATTTATCAAAATAATCATTCTTTTGGCAGTTACTGGGCATAACGAACATACATCTCTACAAATATTTCACAGCATGGCGAAGCATGTAACAATGAATGCGCTTTGTAAGTCGTTCAAGGAACATTTGTACATAAACCGATTCGTGAGTGGCCTAGCTGCTTATGTCTTGCACACATCGCGCCGCGCACGCACACGCGCACTTGCTCACCTCACAGGGGCACATACACGTAACATATAGGCGCGTATACGTGTACAGACGAATACTAACGGAAACCGAAAATGACTAGACCACCTGGTAATAAGCTTAACGTGCGCATAGTCACGCATTTCAAACACAGTATGTTTCAGTTTGCCGTATTAGAAAGCACATATAACGCTGTAATTTCGAGTTGTTGAAATCGCTAGAATTTCAATGTGGTCTAAGGATATCTCATTTTTGTTATCACTCGAAATTGCTATAAGACGCGAAATTTCCGATTTCAATAATACCGTGTCTTTGTTTTTGTTTTCGTTTCAGGGTTATGTTAGCGCATATCAAGTAATTGGGCAAATGAAACTGAAACGTGGCTGAATTTATATATATATTATATATATATATATACTATAAGTATATATATATATATTATATATATATATATATATAATAGAATAGAATGTTACGCGCACTGACTCAGGACTTTGTGCACGCATAAACAAAATAACACGGCAAGAGATAAGTAGAAAGTTTATATAATAGACGTTTTATTCTATATATGGAGTAACAGCATGACACGTGACTGGCGTCTCGTGCGCTTACATGACTAACGTGTAATAAGCCCGTAGATTGTTGGCCGACTTCATAGAATTCATGATAATACATACACGGGTAGGTAAATACGAATGCCCACATACGTAATACGTGTGTATAAACAAAGAATAACATTCGACGGTGGAAAACTGGCCTGTGGTTTCACAATTATATTAGGCAAGTGTTTGCAAACCACGCGTAGGCCCTACATATCCTTTAAAAAGGATGTCAAGTTAATCAATATCTAATGATTGATGATCACCATTTTGACAAATATAGGCATGTTTAAAACATTGTTTCCTCTATGATATCAGCAGCTTAGGACTAGCACGGCGGGGGTAACACGCCCCTGTAATTGTGATTTCTGAACAATATCTGGTATACCTAAATAGGTAGAAATGGCGTAGTCATGGCAACCTAGCAGCTACACCTATAACTAGGATTCCGCTGGGATTTTTATTTTCAACTTAATAATTATTATTTCGATAAGAAAGATTTCATCCTTTAAACGACAGCAATCACTACCGCTTGCACTTCTCTCCTACAATTTTAAATGTTATAAATGAGACATACTTACATGTACATATTCACATGACCCTTATGTTCACCATCTATTAACCACTGCTTAAATACGTACCCAAGATGTGCGACTAAATCAGGAAATTCGGGGGGGGGGGTTACACGCGATCGAATTCGTGTACATATACGGTGGCATGCAGTTTCTGTTGTAAGCTATCACGTCACCTTTGCAAGCTCTACGTAGCTCTAATGATTGGGAAACGTATTAAAATTCATTAAAATGATACCCAAGATGCTGATCATGAACTGGTTTCAATACAATAGATGGTAGGCTATTAACCGATGACCAAATAAAATTATTACAACACAACAAGAATAATTGCCTAAAATCACACCCGTACGCGTGCACGAGCATCTCCAGTTGGTAGTATAATAACTTTTGTGGTCTTCGTAAATGAAAATAGTCCACGACGAAAATATCACAAATAAATATGAAATTTAATAATTACCCAGCAAACTGCGCAAAGAATTCCAGCTCACAACGATAATTAGATCTTAAAATGTCTTACTTCCTAAAACACATACACAAGTTCTATCAATATATGCTATAAAAGTTTGTAACTTTAACAACGGATGCCTAAATCAACGTTTGTTTGCTGTTGCAAGAGAGCTGGCAACGAAAGGTGTACAGACTTTGGTATAATACAACATTAAAACATGCAGCGGTATCAATTTTCCGACAAATCCATTAAATATTTAAATTATAAAATTTAAATAGAACAATAATCAACCATCGGTTGAGCGTTTTAAATGCACGATTAATTTACAATGCCTCCGCACGATGAACGACATGATTAAAATCATCCTAGCTTAATCCAAAAAACTCACACTTTTTGGTCAATAATAGGAAGTACATCAAAAATTTACATATTCCACAAAGCGCCACCGACAACTACGGCCCGATCTTACAATCCTTGCCCTCTTGTTGCCCGTCGTATTTCTTATTGCGTCACTGCCAAGCCGGCTCCTATCGCTTGAATTTCTTCAGCCTCCCTACACTGGTGTTCTCTATACAGAGCACTACGAAGGCGTTATTGCACGAGTACTTGGTCTGCTGCAGCAGCTGATTTGCAAACAGTGAGCTGCCAAGGCCTGTCTGCTCTTTGTCACCTGTTAACCAGCCACTGCAGAAGTCGGTTGGCACTCGGCCACCTACGACGTCCGATCCGTGCCAGACTATCTTCTGTGGCCTGTGGCAACAAATATTATTATTATCTGGCGTGAATAAAAAATTTCTACTGCTACTGCTGCGACTGCTGCTACTGCTACTACTGCCACTGCCACTACCACCACTGCTAACACAACTACCACTACCACTACTATTGATTTAATGGGGTTACATTGGTAAAAGTGAAAGCATAACCTTGCAAACAACTCTCCATCAATCAAAGTAGTAGACAGTGTCATGAATTTAACTATACAAAATGGTATTTGCTAATATAAAGCTGGCCGACGTAGTTTAGGTGTAGTTGCATATAGTTGGATGCGTGGGTCATGTCACTGTACCACACTGGACTGTATCAGCTAGAAGTTACCAATCAACCCATCTTTCAAGAACCTGCTTATGTATTAAATTTAGATGGTTGAGTTAGCAGGGTGCGCAGAGTGTGAGTTTTTCCGCATATAAAATCACACGAACGCCACAACTACGTATGTTAACGGTGATTGTTGTAATTATCATCATATCAATTGGTTGCGGTTTAACAAACTATAAATCAGTGAGTGCATAACAGGTGGCTAGAAAAGATGTCTATTAAAGATTTCAAACATCCCTGATGAACCGGACCCTTTTCACAGGATGAGAATGCAGGAAGCCCCTATATTTATGTATAATGTTGCTCAGCATACTTACCAATTATGATCAGTAAAAACGTCTCGTCCATCAAAACTGTAGAGTTTGGTGTTCCCTCTGAACAAACCTCCATCACCCTTGAATATGTCGTGCCAGGAGTCAAACAATGTATCATTCTGTAACCAGAGGAATCGGAAGAAAGGTTTGCATTTATATAAAAAGAAGAAGAGTTTCTCACATTGTTTATCAGCCATATATATCGTATAGTTATTGTGAAATGTATGCTAGATATCAATCAGTGGGCGTCCAATCTGGCTAATTCTCCAAAACCCAACAGCAACGGGAACTTTCTGCTTGACGTATCGCAAACAATGAACACCACCAACGGTAATAGCACTGCAGTACGTATAAATCAGTAGTATCAATATAAGATATTAGGTGTAGCAGAATGGACAGAATGTGATATGTCTATTATGTAAACCTTGACGAAAACGAAGATGATGACAAGACCAAACATGCAGGCTGTGCATACCAACCTTGAGATTTGTTACTTTAACTCCCTGCCGGTCAGCCTGCCGCACGATGCTATACAAATCCTGCGCATAGGCTGACAGGAATCCCCTGTATGTGCCGCGGAGACCTGCCGCGCGTGACTGCCGGTAGCACTGGAAGTCTATGCCTCGAATTCCTCGCATGTTCCCTATGTAAGGCTCGTTCAATGCCACGAGCTTAATCTGCAAAATACACCAGTGGAAAATTTTCTTAGTGAAGACATCATCATAGTCAGGGATGCCTAGTGTTATGCCAGAGTCAGGGCAACTAAAATGTATTGACACGTAATGAGAACGTCTGGCGTGGGTGACCCATGCCTAACATGAGAACTTTTGCGAATCGCTGGTTGTCAGACATCTTGGTATACATGCGCCTACCCACGAAACAATCCGACCTATACTATCCTTGTACTTTCAATACACATTATAAAAAAATAACACCATTTCAGATAGATGATCGTCACGTGTTAAGCAGAGTGCTGCTTGGCAGTGAAGCAGCAAAAAATGTCAGTACATGGGAGTGTCGCAGTCTGTTCATGAAATTACTGAAATTCTAGAGTAAGGTCATAATTCTCGCAATATGACAAATAATTGCCACCGGAAAACTCATGGTGATGTTTTACATACGTGATAGATTTCCTGTATATAGATATAAGAGTGAGATCGTCTGTATAATAAACCAGAGACAATATAATATATAGGGACTATAGAATAACCGGTTGAATTAATGCAGACGAGTAAAGGGCGTGCTTACCGTGGGTCCCCGTCGTGAGCGCTCAAACACTTGAGAGTCAGGTGCTTCTGCTGCGTACGGAGGTCTGAGTGTTGTTGTCGTCGTTGTAGTCTTTGGTGTTGCCAGCAGTGCTCCCAGCTGAAAAACAGGAGAAAACGTCAAGATCTGCGCGCGAAATCTGTTTGTCTGTGGTTTCTTTCGAACTGCAGTAAAAACAGTTGATACTATATAGGTCACTAATGCTCTACTAGTAACTACTATCATTTCTCTTGTGGTATATAATCTTCCTCGTGTTCGTTGCATTCTAATCGGCCTAAAACGATAAATCTTGAGAAGCTATATATTTACCGCCTCACATACGTACGTAAAGAGTTCGAGAAGCGAGACACATAACGCAGAAATGTTTGCAATCACCTGTACGTATCTCCATCCCCCTCTGGTTCTCACCAACATAGCATCCTCTTCTGTGAGAAAACCAAGAGTACCTACGGGACTAGTGTGTGCTGAATATACCAGGTCCTCCTTATTCTTGTAAGTAACAGCCTGAAAAAACACAATTAGGATGAAGTATTGCTTATTGAATTTGCTTCGCGCATACTTTTATATAATAAAATTTACACTCCCACTGTTTTATGTTTTTTTACTTTTAAAATATATGGAGATGTCTCTTTTTCTCATCTGTTCATTTAACATTTCACCTCTAAGGCTTGTCTACATTTACTATAGGTACTTATAGGAAATATGAGGTAGAGGTTTTCCCAAGAGCCTGTCAAGTACATAAATGTCATAAATACGTACTGCTCCAGAACCTATGCCTGAGAAGGATTTTTCCGCGTTGGATCCTGGAGGACCGGGTGGGCCGGGTGGCCCATCCTCCCCTTGCTGTACAAACTGGTCGATATATTGCTGCAGAAGCTTGTAGTCGAGATCGCCTTGACGACCTGGCTGTCCCTGCACACCGGGCTCTCCCTTTGTACCTTGCTGACCAGTTACTTCACGGCTCTTACCCGTGTCATCGGAATATACCACCCTGCCTGGCTCACCCTGATGATAAAACAGGAATTTAAGAGAGTCGGGTGTTAATAACGTCTATTTGTGTCGCCATACATTCTACACTAATGGAGGACTTGTACTAGGCAAACTTGAAATTATGCCTGCTGTTACTAACGTAACTGCGCCATAGTTAAGATCAAGCAATGAGAGTCTGATAGATAACTGAGTGTTGCTATTTGACCAAAAACTAGACATATAAAAAGAAGGACTTAGGTTGAGAATGTAAATGGTAAGGGATTTTGTGTTTTAATTTCTAATAATATTAGCAATTAACTCTCATTTACATGTATACTTACTGGCGAAGATTATTCAATGTAATATCTTACCTATGATATCAATTAACGGAATACAGAGAGCCTACCTATCATTCCTATACTATGAATATTGCTTAGCATCACGGTAACAGCCATAAAATCTCAGTAAGAAAGAAACTGTGGCTTTTCTACACCCGGTAGGATTCTTTACCTGCTGAAACTTCGACGTGAACGAAAAATATGTAATACTGAAACTTAAAAACGTACGGCGCGTCCAGGAGGGCCGTAATCTCCTCGCTCTCCCTTTGGTCCAACAGGGCCCATTAATCCAGCCCTTCCCTGACCTCCAGGTGCCCCTGCTGGGCTTGGTGGACCTGGTCGCCCTATTCCTGGTTCTCCAGGGTAGCCTCTTGGTCCTTGCAGGCCTGCAGGGCCAATGGGTCCTTGTGGTCCCTCAAGGGGAGTGCCATCACCTACATATCAATTTCGCATTAGAAAGAAAATGGTATCTATACGATCAACTTATCGTCTGTTGACGTGGTAGATGCTATGATATAATAAGTGATGTGTTTACCATGTTAATTATAACGAAGCAATTTGATACGTATGATGTTTGATTGTTGGTTCATTTACCTCCAGTAGAGTAGACGTGGCCAGGGGGTCCTGGTGGACCCTTTTCTCCTCGGTCACCCTTCTCCCCATGGCCTGTTGGACCAATAGGACCTCTGGGTCCAGGAACTCCACGTGGCCCCTACACACAGCACGCAATACAATGAGGAATGTGTCCAGTATTTACAGATAAGAGTTTCATTGCTTTGTAAAATACCATTCAACTATCTCAGCATTAACAAAACGCATTCACACACGCACACACGCCCACCTTCATGCATACTAAAGACGTTACTATTATTAGCCTATACATAAAAAATCGATGATAACGTAATAAATTAATAAATCTACTTAATAAATTTTAAATAACAAATAGAGCAAACTTAATTTAAGTAAGCAACCACGCATAAACGCAAGATACATATTACATAAACCAATTAATCGTTCTCATCTATACCAGAGAACCTACTGGAAGAGTTACTTACTGGCCAGCCGGGCATGCCAATCTCTCCCATGATTCCCCGTGCTCCTGTTTTCCCTTTCCTGCCCCGTGGTCCTCGTGGTGCCGAAGCACCCCTGTCTCCTTTGGCCAGGATTATTGAGACATCGCCCGGTACTCCCTTTTCACCTTTTGGACCGGAAATGACTGAGGAGTCTTCACCGACTACCAGAGCTCCAGGAGGGCCTGGTGGCCCCGCCAAACCAGGCCCACCATTCTCTCCCTGTAATATCGTCGAGAGCGTGAGTGACACATGTAAAAACTAGTCTTGCGAACAGGAAACGTCTGTGTATCACACCGCGTATTGTTCCATGTGTTCCCGCCCTGTATGTGTGAAGGGTCACGTGGTGTGATCGTGGTAGTTGGAAGATGGCGGAACAAGAAGTGTACGAATAAACTATGTGTGTTATCTTTCACTCTGAGTTATGTTTATACTGGCGTGTTACAGTCTGACACAAGTTCCTGCTACGCCTTACTTCAAGTGCACACATGGAACAAAATTGTGATGATTCATAATAAAATTGTCCCTTATATACATTTTGGTCAATAGTAAGTGAATAAAAACCTTACTAAATTCTGAATTGATAACGACAGTTATTGTGTATACTGCCAAGCTACATTGTAGTATACAGGGGAACCGGTAATCCTAAACTATAAATCATGAAGGCAAATTAGGTGCATATAAGACTGACCTTGTACAATATTGTTTTTATGCCATGCATATGTTCTCAATACTTTATTTTGTTTGCATGCCAATAATGTGATAGGCCTACCCATGCACCGGATACTTACAGGCATGCCATCAATGCCTGGTATTCCTGGATGGCCATTAAAACCATCTTTACCAGGAAGTCCATCCCTGCCTGGATCGCCTTTCTTCCCCTCAGGGCCCGGTATACCGGGAGGACCAGTTTCCCCGGGCAGGCCATCTCTCCCAGCAGCACCAACCATGCCTGTGTCTCCTTTCTCTCCACTGACTACCATGGGTGTCATCTATAAACAATCACAACCATCAATCGATTATAGCCCTATTTTTACCATTAGGAATCACAATAGCTACACATGCAATCGACTTATTAAAGAATAAAACTCATTGAATGCATATTATTAAAAGTAACTTAATACACTAATTATAAAGCAGAATGATTTGCTGAGAAACTGTTGAAACGTTGCTTATAGAGGAGCTACAGCACTATCAAGTCATACAAAATAGACACTTACACTATTAGAATCTGTATCACCCCCAGATCCAAATATGCCATTGAAGTAACCACTTCCACTTGAGCTCAAGGAGTCTCCAGTTCTGGCTGAATAGCCAGGAGTACCAGTGGCACCTGGTGAGCCAGGAGGCCCGGGGGGACCTGGCAGGCCCATCGCACCAGACTGCCCAAAACCTGGTTCTCCAACCTCACCCTGATGAGAAATATTCCATCAGATGATCAGGTGACATGTCAACAAGATTATTGTTATGCTGAAGGTGTTACTTATAATTACTTAGTTCATTTGTACACGCATAAACGTGTGCCATTTTTAAACTGCTCTTTGTGCAGCAAATAGATGCTTAGAACTGTCAAGCACGTAAAGGCAACACAATATTCCTGCATTACTTTTCTAAACTTTAACGCTATGGTTCTTTCCACTATGGTTTTATTATTGTTATATTGTAGTTTTCTAATCTTTAGAATGTAGAATGGTTTTGGTGTATCTAGGCGTACCTTGGGTCCTGGCGGTCCATTGCGTCCATCTCTACCTGGATAGCCATCCCTGCCCGCCTCACCATCTCTTCCTCTCACTCCAGGAGGTCCCATGTCACCCTAAACGTGAATCTATATTTAACAATATCTGACCAGATATGTCCATACAGAAGCATCATGGCTACATCGATCTTTTGTTTTTTGAAGTACGGGGACGTTTAACATCTCATTCTAATTACCAATACATCTTAAACTATGTTTACTGTCGAATGCACATTAGACAGTGGACACTGTCATGACCCTTACCTTGTCACCTCTACTGCCCTTCTCTCCTGGAGGTCCGACCAGTGAATAGCCATTTCCTGAGCCCATCATGTCACCAGACCCTGCTCCTGAAGCTAACACAGACTCCTGCAAACCACACATATACACTGTTCCATCAACTGTCTATACTGTATACTGCTGTAAATACAATACCATAACAATTAATGGTTGTAGAATGTAGCACCTGAATTTTGTTACTGCTAACGTAGGATACAATTCTAGCAATATATTTTACTTCGGGAAAGAGTGCCCGATTTTATGAGCAGGAATTTGCGTTCCTACAGAGTATAGTAGCCTACCTCTGGCCTTTCTCTGGTACTACTTCCTGACCCAATTTTGTAGTGAAAAATCGCTTGAAAAATAGGTGAAAACTTGTTTCTCCTACCTAAATCTCTAGTGTTGCTTAGCCTCTGACAATGAATTAATATATTTGGCTGGGGCTGGGAGGGGGGGGGAATAGCAAACTGCCTAGGGTCAACTGCCAAGAATATAACACCCCTCCCGCAGAAAATATGTAGCCTGTCAGATCAAAACATGCCGTAGGACTTCAATGTTCATTCCGAGTTATAGGTAATTTTTCACCTAAAAGTAGTAAAAAGCCGATTTTTTGTTGCTGTCATAAATACCTTTAGTAGTGATCCATGTTCGATGTTACATCAATAAAACTGGCCAAAAGTGTGTCTTTATGTGTTTATTTGCGTGTCCAAAAAGTGCAGATTTCCAAAAAGTGAATACAAGAACACCAAGGTATTGTCTTACCTGTATAATTAGGCCTACCTGTAATCGATATATGAGTTAGCTACACCCCTGATACTAAAGATATTCGTGTTGCCATTTATAATGTGGCAAGCTTGAATTCGTCTCAAAACTGCTGTATAGATGAAAGCAGTGATCAGTAATAAGTAGTAGTGTAGTATGCACATCTTACCCATGCGGGACCAGGTGGGCCGGGTGGTCCCGTTAATCCTGGCACCCCATCACGTCCTGGGTCACCTTTCTCGCCTCCTGGCCCTGCTATAGCCTGTTAGTAGATACACAAAATACAATATGTAAATCAAGGAAAACAATCTTAACATCTTAGACTAAAACTTAAACAAAGATCACATGAGTGTTGGGTGGGAAGACAGGTTCCCACATAGATGCAGCACCTATTTTGTGCTGATATTCCAGGTATTTCTATATTTCCTTATAAGTGCATAACATGGTCTTCATTAGTAGGGCTATAATATTATCGTATTAACAACCTAACCTCCCTATAATCTCCACTATTTACGTTGTTTGATTCACGCATTTTTTATTCATATGGCAATTTCTTTAAACCTTAACTATCGTGTAAATCGAAGGATAACTGCACACAGATTCATGTAATTATCATCTAAAGAGGACTTGGCACTGGATTTGGCTGAATTCTGCTTCAACGTATGCCTATAGCATTACATAGGGCAGTAACCAGACAAAAAACCAGACCTACCCCAGCTCTCATTGCACTGTCTGTCCACATTTGCAGCCATGTACTATTGCATTGGCATACTGGAGCTATCTGGCCACTGTTGACAACGTCACTGGAGTCTTTCATCTTGTCAACTAAGCCAGGTGGGCCTGGGGGACCAGGCATACCAGGTGGACCTATGATACTGTCACCCTGCAGCAAAGAATATCACACGTGGTAAGACTAAAATGAAAATGAAGATACGTAAATGTAAAATCATAACTATTGATGGCATGTGATGTGACAGAACTTTGATAAAAATTAACTATAAATATTGGGTGTTAAAAAATAAACCTTGAATATTGTTATTGGATTTAGAACCTATGCTTAGAATACAGAAAAGAAACATTTCAGTCCAATAAAAAATACTTGAGTAAAGGCGCTATGACAATGTTAAGTACTTTATTATACTAGATATGACAAAAATGTTTATCAACATTGCATACCCGCTCCCCCTTTGCTCCCTTGATTCCTGGAGTTCCTGGCATACCCATTGGTCCCTGTGGGCCAGGAGCTCCCTGGGTATTATAATCTCCTGATCCATAGCCAGCAAGCCAACTACCAGAACCGCCTCCTGAACTAGACAATCCCTGCAGATTAACCATAACGGACCAGAATTAGACCGACAGACCACACATAGAAACCATATAGACACAACTAGACACGTGACACATGTGATGTTCACAATGTGGCTGTCAATATCAGGGTCTTATCTATTATGGGGGAAGGGAGTTGGAAGCCTTCAGAATATTGTAGATGCTATTACATGGTTACTAGCCAACACCACTGCCCACGATCAACTGCCCAGAACACAAACCCCGCGCAACTTTGCCCCTTCCCATCCCAGGAGGAAGGGGAAATGAGTTAACAGTCTGACACCTAAATGCACATTTATATAATGACATTTCGGTATTGCTTGTTTGACATACAAAGTAGATAAAGTGAGGTTCGAGTAGGCCTACTGTACCTTAAATTTAGAAGATAATTCAATGATTGATGAGATGGTAATATTAGCGATTAAACGGCTTTATTTAGCACGCAGTGTGTTGATGTAATATAGCTTTTTCAGCTGCATGCATATACACGTCAACAGTTATAACTCCTCTGCGCAAAACTGGGACTGTACATAAGCAAAACATCACCAGGGGTCAGAGGCCAAGAAACCAATTTAACTTTCGCCCAGCCATGCCAGACTACAAGCCAGTTAACACTCTGACGATCAAAGCTCAACTAGTAATTAGGCACAGAAAACGGCTCAAATTTGTCGACTACAGTGAAATCGATCAAATACGTTAAACGTGTGAAATATACCTGTTCTCCTTTAATGCCAGGGGGACCGCTAGGGCCAGGATTACCCATCTCTCCCTTCTCACCCTTGCTGTAGAACACAGGAGGCGGCGGAGTGATAATTGGGGGTGCAACGATGCCTGCAATAAATGTAATACATTACGCATTCAAAGATTATATGATCAAGCCCACACAAACCGAAGTGGTGAGGTCAAAAGACAATCTTTTTCCAAACTGGGTTATCACCGAGAAACGTGCGTCAATTAGATATATCACATATTTTAACATGATTAGAGATTTACTACTAAATTTAATGCGATTTTAAACAGAAGCCGAGCCTCTAGGTTTATGCGCTGCCCCTACCAGTACCTTTATCGGTTGCCTCCAAGCCTGTATCCCAGCCGTATCCAGAATAACCAGAGCCTGACATGTCACTGTCATCGTCTGGCGTTATGAGGGGCACGTCCGGCTGAAACCACGTTCGTTTACAGGTAATTATAGGTAAATGGAAACTTATCCACTAAGCTCATTTTATTCAGGGCTTGAAATGAATGTATAAAGAAATCCTAGGTATAATTCACCCATCACAAATATTGTTGGAATAATTTAATACGAGTATAAAACGTTCTATGAAAGAGGTGTACGTGTGATAAATATGTATAGCTACATATGATTATATTATTTACACATAAACATATTAGCTAGCAACACATTATACCTGTTTGAATATTCTTGATCATTATAGGTTAATTTTGCAAATGCTGTAAATGATACGTTGTCTAGCTTGAGAAAGATTTATATTGTGTTCGTGAATTGTCTTTTCTATTACACTAGAATAAACCCAATAGTCGAATATCTGTCTTCATTGCAAACCACAGTAAACCGCGAGCTGTGATGCGTGTGGAGTTTTAAAAAATGTTATTGGCGTTAGACACAATATTTTGGCGGCACACATACTTTTCAATAATTTTTTTCAAGCTGTTACTATAAAGAACATATAACATCCATTTACAGTTCTGTAAACTGTGAAAAGATTTCTCAAAAAAAGTAATCACCCCTTTCTACAAAGTAAGCCATGTAAATTGTTTTTTTTTTTGGGGGGGGGGGATTTTCAGTCACTTTTATGAGTTAAACGCACGTGAAACTGCTGCTATAAGGATACAGAAATATTTATAGATACTTTATTTTATTTATAGATATAAAGCAAATATAGCAACTTAGGTACACGCAGGTACACGCACGTACACGCAGATACACGCACGTACACGCGGGTACACGCACGTACACGAGGGTACACGCACGTACACGCGGGTACACGCGGGTACACGCACGTACACGCGGGTACACGCACGTACACGCAGGTACACGCACGTGCACGCGGGTACACGCACGTACACGCAGGTACACGCACGTACACGCACGTGCACGCGGGTACACGCACGTACACGCACGTACACGCGGGTACACGCACGTACACGCAGGTACACGCACGTGCACGCGAGTACACGCACGTGCACGCACGTACACGCACGTACACGCGGGTACACGCACGTACACGCAGGTACACGCACGTACACGCACGTACACGCAGATACACGCACGTACACGCGGGTACACGCACGTACACGCGGGTACACGCACGTGCACGCGGGTACACGCACGTGCACGCACGTACACGCACGTACACGCGGGTACACGCACGTAAACGCGGGTACACACACTTAGCTGGGAAACGTTGGCCGATTGCG
>NW_014577292.1:199940-202563 GCF_000485595.1 Priapulus caudatus | reverse complement strand
CACGCAGATACACGCACGTACACGCGGGTACACTCACGTACACGCGGTACACGCACGTGCACGCGGGTACACGCGGGTACACGCACGTACACGCGGGTACACGCACGTACACGCAGGTACACGCGCGTGCACGCGGGTACACGCACGTGCACGCGGGTACACGCACGTGCACGCCGTGTACGTGCGTGTACCCGCGTGTACGTGCGTGTACGTGCGTGTACCCGCGTGCACGTGCGTGTACCCGCGTGTACCCGCGTGTACCCGCGTGTACGTGCGTGTACAGTCGTGTACCCGCGTGTACGTGCGTGTACCCGCGTGTACGTGCGTGTACGTGCGTGTACGTGCGTGTACCCGCAACAGGATCAAGTGCAATCCATACACTACGCGCGCGCGTGCGTACGTGCGTGCGTGCCTACGTGCGTGCGTGCCTACGTGCGTGCGTGTGTGTGTGTGCATGCGCGTGCGCGCCTGCGTGCGTGCGTGCGGGCGTGCTTGTTCGCATGGATACGTGTGCCGGACTGGATCCTGTTGCCGGTGGGGTATAGTATTGCAGCTAAGCTTTGACGTGAAGCTTACGTCAATGACTTGATATAATATTTATTTTGTAAACACCTCATTTCATATTATCCACATGATATGGATCGGCCATATAACATGACCTTTCTTACTGGTATTACTCTAGCTGTTGCCAGCCGACTGCAGGCGTTTTTACATGCTAAAAGACTCAAACCTGGCGAGACCTCTCAGAATTGCAAAACATGTTAAATGGTTGTATTTATTATCATTACGTGGGCGTGTTTATATAAGATGGCTTCACTAGAAAACGGCAGATTCTGCTTATTATACATCTATGACGCGCGCAGACCAGTATATTAGATTAAAGGTATTGTGAACTTTGTATTAATGAGCTCTGATCGGATTAATTCCAGATAATTTACGCCTTTTGCCTCAGCATCGTGATACTGAATATATATGTATATATATATATATAAAACATATATGCCTCTCAATCCGAGCACGAGAAACAGAGATTACTGTATTAGATACTGGCCAGATATATCCTACGGCCAAACCTACTTCTGAAAAATGACTCGAACTGTTCAAGATGCTCTGCATAGCCGATTTTAGCTTTTTATTCTATTAATAACGATGACGAACGACGAGCTACTTTAAACGTAGGTTAAATTAGCATAACTACAAGATGGCCTGGTTGGGTGTAGAAACTGTCGGAAAAAGTGCATTTCTCTGTACAAATTCACTTGGGATAATTTCGATTATTTGTATGTTAATTTTGTAGTTAAGCGAGAATGTAATCGTTCCCGTGCTTTAGGGTAATGTAGTGTCACACGTAACTGCGTTAATAATACAACGAGTAACATGGCACCAAAGTATATACATGACAAACAAACAGCATCACTCGGTGTGTAGGTACTTGACCATGAAAGAAAACTGGGCAGAACGTTTTGGTTATGTAAACTAAACCCAGACGAATAATGTACACACACGTACACACACACACACACACACACACACACACACACACACACACACACACACACACACACACACACACACACACACACACACACACACACACACACACACACACACACACACACACACACACACACACACACACACACACACGACACACGACACACGACACACACACACACACACACACACACACACACACACACACACACACACACACACACACACACACACACATATATATATATATATAGTTATTTTGACAGTAGTGCAAACACCGCAGCAATATCACTAATCGGTTAGTGGTGACATTTTTCATGTGAACTTGTATGAACTGTAGGTAACGCATATAAACTTATTTTAATGGGCTCGGATTTAAAGAAGGTGGCAGGGACACATGTGTGATTTCGATGGCACGTAGCTCGTTGTTAGACACCGTGCGCCTCTATGTCTCATATTGACTTCACGAAATTATTCAATAATTTTGGTTACGCGTCAGCCGAACATATTACCTCCGCGTAAATTCGCTTATTGACAACGGAACAGCAACTATTTTACTAACATGAGACCGGCTCGTGAAAAATGCAAGTGCTGGCGGTTTATAGGCGGGTGTCAATACAAGTACTGTTTGCAATTGGTTTACTAGTTATGCCTTTATATTAGTTATGCATGTATGTTTGGTTTACTTCACGCGGTCTTCTGTAGACTGTCGGAGAGTCACGAATAGTTGGTTATTTACCAGATGACGCGCGATAACGCTGTTTAGCCACATCTAGTACATCAGTTACATTTACTATCGGATATGAATGGGATAGAGGTCAACGTACGTAGCCGTGACATGCTCTATCGCGGATACATTAACTCTGTGAAGTAGGAGTAAATCCATGAAGGATTGGACGATGAAAACAGGGTTAAATCAACACGGCGTAAATAAATGATCAGAAATATCACGTTAATGTGCAAATATACGATTATAGCGTCATCAGTGTTAGAAATTTTTTTAGAACGATGACCGATGGAGTAAGATAGGGATCTATGTGTATAGTACATGCCATTATGCTGTAATATATCGTGTAGAGGCACATTATATATATATATATATATATATATATATATATATATATATATA
>NW_014577292.1:196726-199930 GCF_000485595.1 Priapulus caudatus | reverse complement strand
ACACGCACACGCACACGCACACGCACACGCACACGCACACGCACACGCACACACGCACACACATAAACGCGCGCGCGCGTACACTAACGTATGCACGCACACACACATACAATCATCGTTAAAACAATAATTAAAAGAAAGTTTCATGCACATTACCTCATCTATCCCTTCAGGTAAATCACCACTCGATATTGCCTAGAAAGATAACATAATAACAAAATATAAATAATTAAACCAACCAAACATAATTAAGCATTCATATTAATAATGTCCAAAACATACTATAAATCATTCACTATTCATAATTTGATCACAATCAAATAATCTAAAATAAAGTCTCAGAAAACGAATAAACAACGATAACAGTACAACAAAGAAGAACCGTATAATTTTATCGGATTGATAAACTGGTGTGCGTTGTTGATTGCTGAGTTGAGCAGTGTACTATAGCAGATTAATATGGAAATTTGTGTCCGTCTATCGGAATTCCACACAACACATATATAGCAGCAATTAGTCATGGATAAGACGTACACTAAGAATAGCAACTACGCTATACTTTTACATGCATAGCTGTGACAAATCACATACCAGTTTACAATTATATGCATTTGCGCATGTAAATATCAAACGTTTTATTGCCACTGAAAATTCTGTCCTACGCCATTGTTGAACATTTAGGTTATAGATTGATGCAAATTTCTGAAGTAAATTAAGCCTTGAAATTATTATTCAAATTGTAAGTTAATGCCACACGATCCTCCAGTCTTACTACTTTGATTAGTTTCGAGTGGAACATTTACTAGCGAAATATTTTAAAATTTTGTAGCGAAAGGTTTTATAGCGAACAGCAAGCCCACGTCTTTTGAGACATGCAGTTAACATTAAGTCGGGATGAATAAAAAACAAAGTCTAAAAATACATTATTTTGTGACGTAATTGACAGATATGGGCCATTATGTAAAGTAGGTTAATTTAAAGTTTTGTCGGTCCCAGAGGCAGGGCTATGACGCCGCCCCACACGTGGAGAAGTGTACGAGTATATAGCTAATCAGTAAGAGGAAGTAAATGCCCGAGGAAAAGCAGCCGAGAGAACAGCGGGTTGCTAAGACAACACAAATAAACGGGAACTACCACAAGCGGGCATGCGATACGTGATTCCTAAGCAATGCGCTTTACACCGCACTCCGCACATGCAACTGCGACAAATTTTCGGCCATTTACTAGCGGATAATATGCTAGTTTACTACTATCACTTTAGTTTATGAGATAAACTTTCAAGTGATGACGAAATTGACACCTGGCGAGAAGTAGCTATCAACCGGTCTTACCCAGAGATGTTCAGACAGTTCAGAGATATCATGATACATAAGAACATAATATAGCCCAAAAACCTCTCCAGCTTAACCCTTGCTGTGGTTGTATTTCAGACGCGCGCGTTCCTGTCATTTGTCAATGCTTGGTGAACGCCTGTGAACTATTGTGTGGGAGGGAATACAAACGCGCCGGTGCAGCAGGCAGCTGGCCAATTCTGAGCCCGTAAAATGGCGAACACATATAGCGAGAGCGTAAAATTTCGCGCTTCTATACAATCTTCCACCTACTAATGAATAGGCCAGGTGTTGGCGTTATAACTCCACCCCAACCAAGTGCTCACAAAGAGACAAATTGAGGCTTAGAAAAACGCACTCCTTCTTTGTTGGCCATTTGCGAATTTACCTGTGACTGAAAAGCATAATACAGTTTGATCCCAGGTGTTCCCATTATCTTCAACGTGACACGGCCTTTAGTTTAATTAAACTTAGATGTAACGATATATATTATATAATACTTTATGGCTGCTCGATTATATTAGTAAAATTATAAATACATTTATAACATGTTACATGTGCATATTACATATACAAGCGCAGTATGTTGTGTTATGTGTGTTTCTCCTTTGTTTCCCCCCCATCGAATATATTTACAGTGATCTGTTTATAACTGAATAAGGAAGGGGTCTGCATGTGTGCTCAACCCATGTGCTCTCTCACCACATTTCCCTCCTCTTCCTCTTCTTGACCTTCGACCTCCTCGGCTGAAACCCACTAAGCAAACATAAATCTCCAGTGTATGAAATAACACGTTCGTGAAAGAAACCAGCACGACCACCGCGTCAATAACCCGCACACCACACAGGACCAGCGGGCCCATGACCGGACCGCCTCCCTTAGCCGCCCGACACCGTCTGTAATGTTAGCCAAAAAAACAGAGCGGGAATAAATAACAAGTGAACACCTGTTTACGCTAAGCCGCGTGCGTCTTGTGCGCATGATGTCGCCTTGGTGGTAAAAAAGCTTTGGCAATTAAGTTCCCCTTGAGAATGCTCCCAGGTTACACGCGCACGAAGAGACCAGACATGAAGTTAAATTAAGGAGACATATATCTTCAGGGATTAGCTCATTCTGGGTGGTGGATGCAACAAATGGTTGTTGAGCGTCAAATTTCACCGATATAACACCTGTCTTTATTATATTAAAACAGCTACAACAACAACTTAGTCGATGTGAAAAACAATCTCTTTACTTTTGCTAACTTAAAACCAATACTGGCGGTAAAAACAAAGCCCACGAGCAAGGACCCTGTTCGTATTAGCATGTGACAAAAAAGAGAAATAACGTTAAAGCTATTTATACTACACTTAACAGTTGGCGGAAAGCGTATCGCCTATCGGCAAGTTGCATGAAATTTGATGTACACCAGCCTGACGCCTGCATAATTGCCAAAATAGCCAAGTCCTAAATTCGCCTAGGAAGCCTCTATTTAGTCATGACTGCACCAGCGCCCTTTACACACCATTAACATGCAACATGTCTTATTTCACATCTGAAACGAACACACTTCATAGCGTCAGACTAGCTGGTTTGAAACCGTAAATGCGCTAGTCTTCCGTGGTCTTGCGCATAAGATAATCCGCAAGCAAGCGCTTAGGATCGTAATAATCAAATATCGCTATAATTATGTGCTGCTTCGGTTTTCCCCCCAGCTAGAGAACACTTGCCGATAGATAGATATATCACTCACACCCACCTACCGGTTCGTGACCGGCTGTGTTTATGCATGTGCCGCATGTTGGAACCAGCTGGTGGCCCGTGTGCGCGGGAATCTCGTTGAAAAAAAATCAACAAAGCTCAGGACCAGAATGCGGGAAGCAGTGGTGATTCT
>NW_014577292.1:188533-193144 GCF_000485595.1 Priapulus caudatus | reverse complement strand
GGGTAGTCAAACCGATCGTCGAATGGCCAGAACTGCTCAATTCAGCGAAGTTGCATGGTGCATGCGTTATATATGTAAACCGTGTAAGGTGAAGGAGGGGGCAGCAAAGACGTGTTAGAGCGCCGCTAGCGGCGTTGGCGCGCTTCGCGCGGATATCCGGCTGCTGAATGTCCAGTGAAATATTCCTGGGTAATATGGCATGGTCTTTCATTACCTCCGCCCACGGAGTTAACGGAGTAACGGAGTGGAGGGGAGGTAATGTAATCGGTCTCGTTACCTCCGCCCACGGAGTTAACGGAGTAACGGAGTGGAGGGGAGGTAATGTAATCGGTCTCGTGTGTGTGTGTTCCTGTGTGTGTGTGTGTCCAGTCCGCGCGGCGCGATCGATAGCGCGTCGAGTCAGCGAGCGGCGAGTCAGCAGCAGGCGAGTGAATCAGCAGCAACTACCAGCGAGCGGCGAGTCAGCAGCCGCCACCAGCGAGCGGCGAGTCGGCAGCAGGTGAGTGAGTCAGCAGAAACCACCAGCGAGCGGCGAGTCAGCAGCCGCCACCAGCGAGCGGCGAGTCGGCAGCAGGGGAGTCAGTCAGCAGCAGCCAGCAGCGAGCGGCGAGCCAGCTCGTAACACATACATGTTACATGCTGGCGGAGGTATGCACTCTCCGTGAGTGCCCTTTGTCTAGTTCTCCATGTGTTCCCTCCATAACGTGGATATAGTTGGCGAGTTAGATAAAATACGAACGTTTCCATCTAACCACCCAACTAGCCACCCACCCGCCGCGTCCGTTCGCCGTCTGTCTGTCTGTTTGTCCATCTGTCCGGCACTCCTTCGATTCATCCATCTGTTTAGGCACGCATAGCGAGTCATGCAATACCATAATACGCAAACTGTACGCTTTACGGGTATCTATTAGGTATAGGCAGAATTTAGCGAAGTGCGCCTCAGAAACCTGTCAGAGGCACATGTTCTGTCGACTTCCCTAACTTATTACGCCTATAGTGAACGCTCTCAGGCGCATGCACTGACAGCAGTAGAATTTATCTCTCTGTAATCGGAGCCAACTAATAGGCTCCCCGTAGTCCACTGGAAACGCATAACTTGGATTTTCGATAGCACTAAAACAGTAGGAAATTATTGCATAGCCGCGCCTCGTTCAAGTTCATTTCAGTGTATTTATGGACGCCGTCACCCCCCCCCTCGCTCGTATTTGCTCGACTGCAACATGAGGGTGTTGTTCGCGTCAGTTTCAGCGTGTTTATAGGGTGATGGATTGGAACAACTGACTAATACAGAGCTATTTCACAATGCTAAATATATGAGATGCGTGAAAGATGTCCGAAGGCCGAGCAAGTAGCGAGCAACAGCAAGCGCGTCTGCCCTGTGCTGGTGTGTGTGTGTGTGTGTGGGCTCGCATGTGGCCGCGTGCGGGTGTGCACGTGTGATGTGCGTAACAGCAGACACACATGCACGTAGGTACGTACGCACTCGCGCACGCACGCGCACGTGTACACAGCACGACCATAATAACAAACTGCTAAGGCAGATATCTAAGAACCTCTGAGACATACCGAAGACACACAGACATGTATGACATATATCAGACATTAATGATAAATGCTAGCAACACGTTCCTGTGAATGGCTCTGTGCCTGCATGATGTAACTGTCGGATGAAAAGGTGGTGAATTATGAGCAACCACGTCACAACCACGGTCTGCTGCATACACGCGTTTTTTTTTTACTCGGGCACTAATGCTACAGATGGGATCAGTACTGATAGACACTACACATAACCTGGGCACCTAACTCAGTATGAATGCACATAGGCAGTGCTAATAACACCTCACCTAAATATGGTACCTACTAGTCTTATTGTTAGATTTAAATTAAGGTGCCACCCAGATTCAAACTGAAACGACGAAACGAATTATAAACCGTGTGCATGCGCTCTGTTGTATATTCAAGAAATTTGTGCAATGGCGCATTATGCAGAGCTGCGTATTCTTTTTTTTAAGTCACGTCATATATTCACGATTAAAGTTCGTACTAGACTATAATCATATATATATATATATATATATATATATAGCGAGAGAGAGAGAGAGAGACATATAGAAATATATATATATATAGATCAGGTAGGAATATAGATATACGAAGGTAGGAATATAGATCAGGGAACCTATTATCTACTCCTGATATATATATAGACACACACACACACACACACACACACACACACACACACACACACACACACACACAACACAACGACACGACACACACCACACACACGACACCACACACGACACACAGTGCACACACACACACACACACCACACAACACACACACACACACACACACACACACACACGCACACCGGCACACACCGCCACACACACACACGACACACACGATGCCACACACACACACACACACACACACACACACACACGACACACACATCACACACACACAACAACACACACCACACACACACACACACACACACACACACACACACACACGACACACACACACACACATAAAATAATTATAATATATACAATTATTTTATATATATATTATTTTAAAATATTATTAATATTATTATCTTATAATATAAAATATTAATATATTTTATTATAATGATTCAATCAATATATATTTAAATATATTATTATAATATTTAATTAAAATATTATAATATTAATATATAAAATATTATATTTATATAAATATAAATATATTATAAATATATAATTTAAATTAAATTTTATATTAATAATAAATTAATAGAATATATTATAATATTTTATATTAAATTTAAAATATATTATTTATTTATAATATATATATATAGATCAGGTAGATACGTACGCTTATCGTCTCCTATTAGCAAAACAGGTCAGAGCATCTTACATACACTACGTACACACATTGATTACATTATTATTCATTACTCATTCATTATGATTACAATCATACATTAACCTTCTGTAGTCTTTATAAACAATGTTGAAAATTTATGCTACTATATTCTACGATACGGGTTCGAGTATGCTACACGTCCATCCACAGATTTATGCTAATGTCAGAAAACCTACATAGACATGAACTAAAGGCCTACGTACGCCGCGCACAACTCACCCCCTTTGGCTAGAACATAGAAATATATAAAAGTGCTGCTCTATATACTGTCTATGATAGAACAACTCCCCTAGGCTCTATAAACACACATACACGCACGCACGCACGCACGGCCACGCAGCGACGCACACACACACACACACAACACACACATGACACCACATCACGCACGGCCGCCGCGCCACACGCCACAGCACACACACAACACACACACACAATACACACCACACCACACACACACACACACCACACACACACACACCACACACACCAAACACACCACACACACACACAACACACACACACACAACACACACACCACACCACAAACACACACAACACACAAACACCACACACACACACACACACACACACACACGCACACACACACACACACACACCACACACACACACACAACATATATGGATAATGAGATGAATATATATATATATATATATATATATATATACATATAAAAACATCTATTTCCTAAAACCTCTGGAAATCTATTTCCTAAAACCTCTGGAAATCTATTTCCTAAAACCTCTGGAAATCTATTTCCTAAACGAGAGAGCATCGCCGCTGTTACGAAAGCGCTATTCGTGGGAATCTCCCTGCACCGCCGGGCGTTCACTTAATACTCGCTGCACGGCACGTGCCTGCATGTAATGTCTACGAGTAAATTACTCGAACCTTTCCGCAAAGAGTTGCTGACTGACTTGCTTCTAAAATTTATTGCGTGGGTTATTAATGGCCACGTACGCGACTGCTACTCTACACATGTTGGGTGATGAGACGCAAGATGACCTTCTATTGCCATTTATGGTCCAGGAGAGGAATGAATGAAGGCATTAGGTATAGTGCGCGTGTGTGTGCGCGTGTGGGTGGGTGGCCTACATTGCTTTTCTTTGTAGGGCGACACGCTCAGTGACATGTGTAGCAACATGTTACAACTCTTTATATCAGTATCCGGTAACACAGGGTATAAAATGATCTCTGCATCAATTTGATACTGCGAAATTCTCTCTGGAGAGAATCGAGAATCACGTGTGCCTCTGCTACCTGTGAACGTTTAAATTCGACTTTTGATTCTGTGAACGTAACATGCAACTGTGAGTTATAATGCAAGTATATAATGCCTACGCAGGAATAACTTGTCATTATCTACCCCCTGATATACGTATGCTGAGACATCGAATGAATCACCCGCAAAGTCGCGCAAGTCCTCTATAGATATTCAGCGGACAACTTTCTGAGAACTTTTTAACAAACAGCGCTTTGTAAAACGCCTGTTACGTAAAGGTGTAAGCTCGGGTACTATATGCAATCATACAACACCATACCTTGTTTCCCTCGAGAATGTTTGTTCAGCTTCAATTTCAAAACACTTCTATTTTGCATGAATATGTACATACGGGAAAAGGAATGCGTGGGCATCACGAAGACACCTGCTGAAGTCTAA
>NW_014577292.1:176033-183533 GCF_000485595.1 Priapulus caudatus | reverse complement strand
ACAAATACTGGCCTAACCCATACGTGCACGCAAACACATAATCCATATTATAGATGTCGATTCTCTCACGTCTGTATTTTTCCGAACAGCACAAGGTAACCGGCAACGCAGTTCAACCCCAGACGCCTGGTCCAATGAAGCTTTTATCAGTGGTTACCACTACGAACAAAAGTAACCACTAAGTAAGGATTACTTTCTAGTACTATACCAGTGCAGATGCTATAATACCCCACTCCATCTATCAGCTATCAGCTTACACCAGCGTGGCGACGACGACAGGTGCGATTCCTGAGCAAGCACTCATCTCCCCATCATCCTTGCCAGTATCCCCGTATCCCCGTCGGTATTCCCGCCAGTATCCCCGTATCTCCGCCAGTATTCCCGTATCTCCCGCCAGTATCCCCGTATCCCTGCCAGTATCCCCGCCAGTATCCCCGTATCTTCCGCCAGTATCCCCGTATCCCTGCAGCTTAGCCCCGCCAGTATCTCCCCAGGATCCCTGCTAGTAATCCCGTCAGCTATATCCCCGCTATCTTCCGCCAGTAGCCCTGCAGCTATCCCCATATCCCTGCCAGTATCCCCGTATCTCTGCAGTAGTCCCCGCCAGCCATTCCCGTATCCTTGCCCAGTATCCCCGCAGTATCCCCCGTATCCAGTTGCCCAGTATCCCGCCCAGTATCCCCGTATCCCTGCCAGTATCCCCATCATCCCTGCCAGTATCCCTCCGTATCTCTGCCCAGTATTCCGCCAGCATTCCGTATCCTTAGCCAGTATGCCGCGTATTCCCGTATCATGCCAGTTATCGCCTGCCAGTATTCCGTATCTCCCGCCATATCCCCGTATCCCCTGCCCAGTATCCTCCGCCAGTATTCCGGTATCCACTACAGTATCCCCGTATCCCGTCGCGTATTCCCGCCAGTATCCCCGTAGTCTCCGCCAGTATTCCCGTATTTCTCCCGCCAGTAATCCCCGTATCCCTGCCCAGTATCCCCGCCAGTATCCCCACGTAATCTTCGCCAGTATCCCGTATCCCTGCCAGAGCCCCGCCAGGTTTCCCCGTATTCCCTGCTAGTAATCCCCGTCAGTATATCCCCGTAATACTTCCGCCAGCTATCGCTGCCAGGTTATCCATATCCCTAGCAGTATCCCCGTATCTCTGCCGAGTACCCCGCCAGTATCCCGCGTCATCTCTGCCAGTATCCCGCCCAAGTATCCCGTATCCCTGCCAAGCTATCCCTGCCAGTATCCCCGTATCTCTTCGCCAAGTATTCCCCGTTTCCCTTGCCAGATATCCGCCGAGTATTCCGGTAATCCGACCGAGTATCCCACGTATCCCGTCGCGTATTCCCGCCAGTATCCCCGTTCCCTGCCAGTAATCCCTGCCAGTACCCCGCCAGTATTCGGTATCCCGTACCAGTATCCCTCGTATTCCCACCAGTATCCCCCGTACCCCGGCCAGTATCTCGCCAGTATCCCCGGCTATCCCTGCCAGTATCCCCGTATCGCCTAGCGCCGATCCGCTATCCCCGCCAGAGTATCCCGTATCCCTGCCAGTATCCCCGCCAGTATCCCCGTATCCCTGCCCAGTATCCCCGCCGGTATCCCCGTATCGCTGCCAGAATCCCCCGCCAGTATCCGTTATCCCTGCCGAGTATCCCCGCCAGTATCCCCGTATCCCTGGCCAGTATCCCGCCAGTATTCCCGTTCCTGCCAGTATCCCCGTATAGTCCCTGCCAGTCTATCCCCGCCAGTATTCCCGTATCTTCGCCAGTATCCCCGTATCCCTGCCAGTTAAGCCCCCGCCAGTATCCCGTATCCCTTACCAGTATCCCGTTATCGCCTACAGGACCCCGTATGTCCCTGCCAGTACTTCCCGCCAGTATCCCCGTATCCCTGCCAGTAGCCTCGCCAGTATCCCCGTATCCCTGCCAGTAGCCCCGCCAGTATCCCCGTATCCCTGCCAGTAGCCCCGCCAGTATCCCCGTATCCCTGCCAGTATCCCCGCCAGTATCCCCGTATCCCTGCTAGTATCCCCGTATCCCTGCTAGTATCCCCGTATCCCTGCCAGCATCCCCGCCAGTA
The DNA here is from genome assembly GCF_000485595.1 of Priapulus caudatus. Lineage (NCBI taxonomy): Eukaryota > Metazoa > Priapulida > Priapulimorpha > Priapulimorphida > Priapulidae > Priapulus > Priapulus caudatus. Next base: position 181,451 of record NW_014577292.1, on the reverse strand, counting down.
TTTCCCTATTCCCGCCAGTATCCCCGTATCCCCGTCAGACTCACCGCCAGGTGTCCGCCGAGTATCGGTCCCGCCTGTGCGAGGTAGAGCGTCGACGCCGAGTCGAAGGCGAGCTCACGCGGGTCGCGTCGAGCGCGCACCGCGCCGCGCTCCTCGCAGTTCAAGTACAGCGTGACGACGTCGCTCTCGACGCGCAGCGCGAACCGCTGCCACTCGCGCGTGAAGCTCGGCACGGCGAAGCGCGCGAGCGCCTGCGAGGCGGCGTGCGCCTTCACGTCCGTGTAGTACAGCGTCAAGTTCTGCTCGCCGCCGACGGCCGCCGACAGCTCGACGCCGAGCTGCACGACGGTGTCGGTCGGGTTGACGACGGCGAATAGGAAGCCGCCGCGGCGCGGGTCGGCGAGGCGCGCCGTCACGAGGATCGAGAAGTCGGCGAAGAACACCTCGGGGAAGAGCGTGCGGAAGGGCGTGCGCACCAGCGCCGAGCGGCGCACGTTGAGAGCGATGAAGCCGTCAAAGCCACTCGTGAAGTCGACGCCCGCCTGCTCGATGGGGATGCTGATCGCGTTCAGCAGGTCGATCTCCACCTCCTCGTCTATAAACAGGAGACAGGAGAAGACAGCGTTAAAAACAATTACTGTACTAAAACGTAAGGAGAAGAGAAGAAGTCTGCAAAGAAGAAGACAGCAAGGGGGAGCGTTAAGAGTTGGGCACGTTGGCAGAGAGAGTACGATCTCCACCTCCTCGTCTGCAAACAAGAGAAAGGAGACGACAGAACTAGACGCAACTAGAACTATCACTGATAGTGATTAATACCCCCGCAATACCGCTTTGTCGGAGAGAAAATGGAAGGTCATGGTGCGGACCTTCAAGATGAGATACGGTTTCCATGGCAGCACCTTGACCGACGCACACACAAAATATGTCACGCACATCTACACTTCATGGTGATCAAGCGTATGAAGTTTCATTGGAATCCCTTGAAAACTGTGGAAGTAGTTCGCGCCACAAACTTTTTGCAACGGCGGGGGTATAATCAAAGATAATATACGGTTTCCATGGCAACGCCTTGACCGACGCACACACAAAATATGTCACGCACATCTACACTTCATGGTAATCAAGTGTATGATGTTTCATTGGAATCCCTTGAAAACTGTGGAAGTAGTTCGCTCCACAAACATTTTGCAACGGACCGACCAACCGACCGCCCAAAAAATTTCTTGTCAGTAAAAATAGGGAGACTATTTACCGCATTAATTTATGCGTAATATCTAGGAGAGTAATCGTAGTCGTAAACACGCATAAACACGTGTGACGCAAAAATACTCATTACTACCACACGAAACCATTTATTAACAGTCACGTTTGCTATTATTATGTCACTTAAATCTCTGATATGCGCAATACGATATTGATGGGATTGACATTAGAAGTAGGGCATTCTTTTAAATGTAGCTACTATATATTATATATATATATATGTGTGTGTGTGTATGTATATATATATATATATATATATATATATATATATATATACGACACGTTATAGTGATGCTCCGATTTTTTCTAACTTCCGCCCAACAAGGTTACGCTTCTATATTTATATCGGATGATAGTCGGTTTATAAATATTATAATTAAAGTGAGATAACCCAGAAGGCCAATCGCATACCATGCAAATTAGTGGTCCGTCCCATCCCTGGCAATTATTCAGTGTAGAAGACGCTAATCTTCACTGTAAGCCTGGGTGCGAATCTCGCTATTCGTCAATTCGTTTTAGAAGTTAATCGAGACGGATTGCGAAAGCTTTTCGAATCAAACTGTTTTGTTTCCACGGTCCATCACTGTGTTGGTCACCTTGAAACGACCCCCGCTCAGCAGTCGGACTGCTGGGTGGCGTGCATGTATTAACGAAACTTCTGAAACGTTCGTGAAATATTGCACGCAAACTTACAAAAAAAGATCTCAAAGAAGTTGTCTAAACTTTGCTTATATTGCCATGAAATTGTTCACAGATGTAATTTGCATACCACTGATAGCTTTTACAGATGTGGTATAAGGAGACTCTGCGTAATAAATCACATATTATGATATTATTATTGCTAAGCACCAGTATGGGTGGTGTGCTTCAAGTTTCCCCCAGTGTTTTCATTCGTATAGCTGATCACAATTTTTTTGTGATAGACCATAATTTGACTCAACGCCCAGCAAAGTACAAGCCTATTTATGTAAGTGGCTCGATCATCGTTTATTCATGGTTTTCCATGAATGTTGAAGCCATTGCCGTCAAAAACTTATTTACCCAACTTATACCATCCACATTAATCGCCTCGTATCGACCCCCACATTGATGTGCAGAAGGCATAAAACCAATAATAGTGATTGAAAACCGCAGGAGCGGTTCAACTCATGTGCCATGTAGACACAACTCCAGCAAGACTACCATCCATTTAGAATTTTAGACAGACAGACAGGCAAGGTCGGACCAACGAGGGGATGCCCACGCGGTAGGACAGACAAACGGACTCAAAGCAGTCGGACTAACAAATATACTGACTATCAGACACAATATCTAATTATCACTGACTAAAAATTAAGGCCCATGCTGAAATATCTTAATGTTGCTTACTAATATGCGCTATCTTTAGAAACGATTCATTATCGCTCTACGTAAGAAAAATAGGACATGGGTTTCTACATATACATACCACTCTAGTCGAATCAATTCTTTCCAATTTAATAAACAGAGTTTTAATAAATGAAATAAAAATGTTAACTGCACCTCGCATCGCGGGAAAAGTATCAGGACAGCGTGCGTCCCGGTATCCACTATAAGGTGCTGCGAAACGCCGCCTAGCATTTTTCATCAAACACCATTAGGTGGCCAACGCAGAAAAATGTGATGAAGCAGGATACGAGTTAAAGCACATTAACAGAACATAAATCACATAACACACGTATGATCTTATTTATATACACAACTAGTCACGGTTTAAAGCATCTGCATTCATGTTCCGTCTCGCAATTTATAGATCGGCAGGCAAACATTATGAACAGTGCTCGGGAAATACAACATCCTATCTTACCACACCCAAACTAAACTAATCATATTAAAGTTTTAAACATGTAACCGAGAAGAGGGGCCAACATGCTCTATTAGAAATAAATCTAAATGGAGAGAAACATCGCATCTAAGGCAATATGCAATATGAGTTATCGGATTCATGTTTTCGTATATTTCTCTTGAAAATTGCCTAATCTCGTATGTAATACTTAATACGCTCTTGATGTTATGCAACAAGAATCAAGCAAGTCTCCGCTATACTGTAATAGTTTAGTGTTGGTTAAATTCTGACCAGTTATCGCCCTTATTTAATCAATAATGTTTTTTTTAATTTATAATCAGCAGTAGCAGTAGCAGTAGCAATAGCAGTCGTGAAGATCTGTTATGTATATTTACGGATATGTAGGCCTAGCTGTTTCTCAGCGCCTCAATATTTCATGATCCAGCTCCGATGCATCACTTCTAATATTAAAAAGAATTTTTAATCATGTAGGTGTCGAAATATGGGTATGAGGGTGTGCTAGTGTATCGTGTAACACTTTGGGTGTGGTTGTATATACACATGATATCTTTAAGTCAACTGTGTGTCAATCTTGGTTACGCAAGCTTATGCCGATTAGAGCATTCTCTTTACATATGGTTTTCCTACCACACCCTATACCCAGTTATAAACTACACGGAGCGGCATCATCTCCGAAGAGCTGGTGCTGTGGTAACCGCGGCAAGATGTGTGCGCGTGGCTGCCTCGCTGGTCAACGACCACTGCACTGCGTAGCCAACTGGAGAGGCTGCTATCGAGTTGCCGCTAGGATCGCATCATGAGGAAAGCAGGACTAGGAAAGCATCATCACAAAACACCGAGGTCGAGAGAAAACTTGACGGTGGACGGAAAATGCTTCCGCGCAAGCTTGTGCATCACACTATAGGCAACGAAATGCACTATTAACTGTGCTATTAGTATATACTACCGTTATAAACTCATTCTACCATATATCGTACTACATACATCTTATAATCTACAGTATATAGTAGTATGAGGAGTGTCATAATATAGACTATATTATGACACTCCTGCTAGTATATCGTATACCTATAGTAGACACATGTGTTTATGTTGATACCCACCCAACTTATACCCCGCTTTGCGCGCCTGCGTCTTAAAGTGGAATGCTTTATCCGGCATTTCTCACCTAATTCTCTGCGCATATTAATTAATGTGAAGAAAATAGTTATATACTCATCATAAACGAGACTTAAAACTACAACATACGCTTACACATCCTTATTAACCTCTTATTGATTATGTGTATAACTGAATCGATATTCATAGAAGAAGGAAATAGAGGAGAGAAATTCATAATAAAGTATACGAAATTCATCTACGTATAAAATTCACGTCAATGGTTTTTTAATGTATTTCTACATTGTTAACGGACTTTTTTCGTCTTAACTACCCGAAAGTGTTCTGGCCACACATGGTAACCTTAAATTCTATGATAATTATGAAACATTTAATAATAATAATAATAATAATAATATAGTCAGTTATACTGTTACACGAATAATTCATATAATAGTTTTATGAGTCATGAGTATGTGCTATGAGTTGTTAGTTAACGTTATAAGTGCTGGCAATCATAATCACTATGCACTACTTCAATGCGAACAATTTTTTAATATGCCTGAGAGATAGATACGCCCTACTCTTACAAACTGCTAGACCAAAACTTCCAATTATCTAAATTCCTGTATTCACGTGCCCTGCAGGCAACACGTTTATGTCTCCGCCTATCAAGTCTAATAAATCATTTATCCCATAAAATCAAACATCGTTTAAAAAAGTCTAACTCTAAGTCCAGTGGCGTAGTTAGGGGGCAGGGGGCAACGGGGACCATGGCTGATCCGAAAGTAAAAATAAAAAAATAAAAAAATTTCTACTAAAAAGAGAATTGTCGTAGTCAGAATGAAGGCTGTACATGTACTCAAAAGCGCCTAAAATACCATCTCCTGCTATCTACATTTTAAACGTTTTTTTGGGGGGAGGACCCCCATACCCCCCGCCTGTTTTCACCCCCTCCTTTTATATTATATATCTTGGTATCAGAGAACAACGAACAAAAATGTCGCCTTCATGCATGGCGCCCAAAACAAAGATTGCAGAGCTGCGAGGTGGGGGAGCGTAGGGTGTGGAGAGGGAGGCGGAGGAACCATTAATTTGAAGTCATCCATGCACTATTTTGCGCAGTTCGCTGTTTTGCCCCCCCCCCCCCCTGTTAAAACATCCTGGCTACGCCACTGTCTAAGTCACTCGTGGAAACTGCAATCTCTCTCTCTCTCTCTCTCTCTCTCTCT
>NW_014577292.1:154265-176023 GCF_000485595.1 Priapulus caudatus | reverse complement strand
TATATATATATATATATATATATATAACAAACAACAAACAAAATTATATTACTCGAATAATACATTGCGGCAAGCAACCACCTTGGGTTTTACTGCAATTCAGTTTTATCAACTTTGGTCAAGTGTGAAACGGTTTACAACTAGATCCCCCCTATAACAATCTGAAAGGTAAATGATTTATAAACTATAAAAAACAAGCTTGTAAACTACAGTATACTAGTGCAGCTAGTCGGTTGCTCAATGAAATATTATTATTTTATGACAGCAGTTGTAACTTGTAGGTAAAGTGTAACCGTTGCCCTTTTCATGATTATAGCTTACAGCTGATATGTCGAATTCAGTGAACATCAACCGTAAACAAACTATTGTACCTTTAACTTAGCAAGCGAGGACGAATGCCACAATGAAACGTGAAATCGTGGGCATTTTATGGCAGTTATATACTCCCTTTTAATTGACGCTATTATATTTCTGCGCTATATAGCCACAACCATAAACCTGCGTCTGCTACGTACGTAATCCTTGCGCTACACGGTGGCTCCACCTATTGAGTATATGTTGAGTTGCTGAAGATTATGATGACAAGGTTTTCTACACGGTCGCGCTTATGCAAAACAAACGAAACCACACACCAGCAACGTCACAGTTAGCGAGTGCAAAATCAATACATTCGATAACCATAGAAACTTAAGCTGCGTCAACTACTCAGTTACACGGGAATTACAATGTTGTTGATTTCCATATAAGAATCTGACAATGACGTCAAGAAACCAGCTCGCCTTCATCCATTTGAGTGGTGATAGAGATAGCGCCGCTACTGCTACATGTGACAATTTTAAACGGATAATTCATTACCATATCAAGGCGTATCTATAATATATAAGAAACCATTCAAAATGGCAAATCAGAAGCGGATATTCCAGTAATCAGCATTCAAATGAGTGCAAATCTAAAGGAATTATTGATATAACTTTTATACATTCTGAATATTTACGATTGCTTTCTCATTTACATTCTTATAATAGTCGCAACTTTTGTGCATTTTCACTACCCATGGGATTTCTACTAAAGGGACCAAATCTTTTTTACATTAACGTTTGCATTATTCTATTCCATGTCGTGTTGCCTTTCTGTTCGCAACACACTTAACTATTTGCATAACTTATTTACATATGGAGAACAAATTTATACAGTTTAATTCCATATTTAATAGAAATCAATATGAATTGTATCGTGTTAGTGTGTATATCTACCGGAGGCTATTCTGACACCACCTGCAGGACATGTTATACACTGCAAGTCAGGTTTGAGTTAACTCTAGTAGTGTAGCCCCTACGTTCCCCATCTAGCTGGAGCGAAGGGGCTACACTGGTAGAGCTAGTTTTGAGTATATGTTAGCTTATACTAGAGCGTCTGTGCATACGTGCATACGTGTGCGTGCATGCGTGCGCGCGTATGCGTGTGCGCGTATGAGTGTGCGTGCGCGTGTGCGTGTGCATTATGTTGGCATACATGAACTATAATTGGACATAACTAGAGATATCACTATACCCAACAGCTATTAGCTCGCTGGCACTTAAACCACATTGCACTATTATCTATATTACTCTCCACCCGGAGTTCGACATATACAAACTTAGCAAGAGTAACCAGAAAAACCCGATGTCTTAACAGGTTAATATGTGCTATACTGATTTTCCATGTTGCCCATGCCAAGGTTGCTAAACACTGAAGATACATTCTGTCTATTCTTTTCCGTTGTGCAAAGCTGCTTATGCTATTTGCTAGTAAAACACTGGTCCGGTGTGACATCGAAGAAGTGACGAACCAACCGAGGCAATTACTGAGAGGTAAGTCTACAAAAGACTGCGATAATATTGACTTTCTGGTTGGGTCCCATTATGGTGCCGTTCACAACTAGCACACGGAGAAATTAACAGAGACAGGTTGGGCACCTCGTAAACTGGCCAGGTTCCGCTATACTGAGAGTTTGACACTGTACAACAGGGGAAACCCGAGCGCCACTAATGTATACCGAAAAATGCAACCGAATAACCACACATATATATATATATATATATATATATATATATATATATCGACATCAGCGTTGAAAATTAAGTACAGTCACATCGAATTTTTATAACTATGTGTATGCGTAATACTGAAATAAAAGAAAACATCCCAAGAAAGGCCTACAAAAACTACATCCCCTTAGTGGTGAATTCGATAAATTCTCTAAGTATACGTGCGTAGACACAGAAATGGCCCGAATGACATAAACTGTCATCTCATCCCTTATTTGATTTGTTGTTTTATTTACTATGTATGCGCTACTGCCGAATATGAATTCAAAATGCTGAAAGTAGATTCGTATTCAATGTCTTTTTTAAATTTTTGTTTATCGATAGCGGAGTTATGAGGGAGCCAGGCGGAATTCGGCTTCGGACAAATCAGAAAATTCGGCAGTAAAACAGAGAAGATTTGACTCTTTATTTGAGCGTTCATTTCGAATCTTACTTCTGTCTACAGTTTTACAGCACTGATAACAATCCTGATTGGTTAAATTCGTAGATTACAATCTTTATTGACAGAAAATTAGACGCCATTCATTTATTCGCCAAACCCGCTCAACCCAATTTCACTGGTAGCAAGGAAGCATCTTAGGGCCGACCCACACCCATATATACAGCACGAAGAAAGATCCAGGATTAATCGATTATTGTATTTGCCATGGAGTTATGATACCATGTCACTGTTCATTACTGTACGGCCAAACGACGTATAAAATCGACCAAGCCCCGAGAGAGAACCAATTTATGATTCGCATGCATACATGAATTGTAACCCCGAAAGTTGTCCCTAATAGTTTCCAACTCTCTTAGGAGAAATCATGATAAGAAAATGATGATAGACTGCTGGAGCAAGCAGTGGTGCATCCAGCGCAGTGAAAGAACCCCACTACCATAACTACAAATGAAATTCATATCGGTAGATAGCAATTTTGAGTAACTATACAAACTTTCGTATTCTCTCTTATATCAGTTTGTTATGTTGTTCGCCATTTTGACGACGTAAAATGACTACGCTTGCTGATTGCATCTGTTGCTATATGTAACAAATCCATAAAATGCATTTGCTACCAAACTAGTGTGCTTTTTAATATGAAAAGTCAGCGATGCACGCATCCCTGGGTTGAGAAAATAAAACCGCCGAGTACGTCGCAGTTTGTCTGATTATGCATGCATGACCCCCATACGCATGGGTACATGCCCCCACTCATCCTGCGCCTCCTCCTCTTCCTCCTCCTCTTCCAAATGCACATCTGCTCGATAGAAAATGTGGTGTAATAATTAAAGCATTTATAGCTATTTGAAAATTTGAAACAGGCAGCTAGGAGACAGCTTTTTTTGCTCACACTAAATTGAAAACATCCAATAGTTTTTTACTACGTTATAAAACCAATGTCACCTAACGCCGACAGCCAAAAAACGAGACGATTGATCTCGATGCAGTACTCTAATATAATGCATACTTGCATACTGCTGCGCCGCCGCTGGCTTTGAATGAAAAAGAAAAACGGGAACACAAAACGGGAAGAAAAAGAAACGCAGCTAGCAATCGCAGCGTAACGAGGGCTAGTCTTTCAGCTTTACACGAGACGGGTTGTTTAAACAGATCACATGCTGATGCACTCTGTGCATAGTCTTCATTTCATACAATAAAAGCAATAGGGGGAAAGACAGGGCGACCCCCAACAGGGTGCGAGACTTGGGAGGGGGAGTTATAGTCTAGTTATAGTCTAGCACTTTGGCCAGTGTTGACAACGACTGGATTAAATTAGAAGCACAACTCGGTCGATTTTCGCGTTCACTTGAATTTCGTATAAAAGCTTCGGGCGCATTTGGGATTTTGTCAACAATTTTTGCAGGATCTTATTCCTGGTAATTTCCTGGTCATGAACGCAGTACTTGCACAAATACAATACATTTCAGAGCGGATTAGTTTACCAGCGAATTGATCTCTCTTTGCTCAATGCATCAAACTCTCTTGCTAGTGCGCGCAGCCTGCAACCATCTCTGGTGACATTATACGTCGCTAGGGTTACTGTTCTCAATAACAATTTCACTACCACTAACTTGTGCTCGTCTTTCAGTGGAGACTAATGACATTACATATCTACAATCAATACGAGATATTTCAAGCACTGTTAGCTGGGAAACGGCCGTCACTTTCACCCACACATGCTGTGTTTTATATACAGCATCTATAAGCGGAAGAAAGCAGCTTGAACAGCATCCTATGATGCTGATGAATCTCCCCCAGCAAAAAGATTACTGTTTCTGTATTGAGCGAGGCAGCATCCCTGCAGGAACAATAATTATCCCTAGAAAGTATAAAGCTAACTGTTTACTCTCCAGCCGCGGTAATATACGTCGATACCCAAGACAAAAAGCTATATTTAGTACTAACATCTATTAACATAATTTTTCGTAAAACGTTTGTTAAATAGCGATTTCTGTTCGCTTATACAATTGTTTCTGGATGCAGTCTATCTCATTGTGTAACAATACTGTACGTATCGTCACGCATGCGCTCAGGGACAGGGAAACGACGATGGATAAGTATATGGGTAAGAGAGGTCACTCTTCGACAGAGCAATTCCAAAAAAATACCATGTTATTTTTACGTGTTTTTGTTGATAAACATCATGCTTACAAGAAATTTGTTTCTTTGCCTCTCATTTGCGGTTACACTCACTTAAAATCATGTAAACCTAACATATATTTAGCACAGTGAGCTTTGGAAATGCTACCCACGCATTATCGCTGCACACATATATCTCTCGTAAATCATATTATATATTTTTTTGCGCAGCGTGCGTTCAATTTGTGACAAGCGATAGTGCGATAACATATTTGGTGATTTCGGGTTCATATTGCATGCAACCGGTGGAGTAAAAATTCCAACGGCGGAATTATTATATTATTACCGCATAAAATCGGTAATCCCATCAAAGAAATCGTACTGAAACCAGCGAATACGCCAGAAAACTCGCACGCGCACACCACCGCGTACAACAGGGAGCAGCGTCGACACTGCCGAATGTTTTCGCTTCGCGGGACAGGAATTCCCTTCTTGAGCACGAGCATAGGTCACCCTCTAATCTGTCGGTTGACTTTTAAACTGCTAAACCTGCCGATCTAGCGCGGACAAAGACAGTAGCCACGTCTGCGGCTGGCCACACTCGGCTCCCCGAGAGCACGGCGGGGTAATTGAGCGGCGAGATGCTATCGTGGCCCCACAGTCATCCATGATACAATTGGACAGTGGAAGATTGCTAGTAATGACGGTGAATCTATTCACTGGCATTTCCGTACAAATTGTCACATCACCCCATCCACGTTCGCAATCTATTCAGCTGCATGATTACTATATACAGTCGACGACACGATCCTCGAAGTGTGGATTAGAGTGGTGCAAAACAAATAGTTTTTCTGCTGCGGGGGTTTTGCTTCTCTAGTAGTTTAGTGTCTGTAATCCAATTTAATCTCGCCTTGCTTGTCGTTAAGAGCTTGCAGATGAAACGCACGCGTTTTTCTGGCTATAAAGATTTCGCAGCTAAATTAATAGTCTTGCAAACATAAACTACACCCCAAGGCACAGTGCATTAGCTAGCACTCGGCCTACATATATAGGCCTACATAATATAGGCCTACCTCGCGTTTCTTGATCACAACACAAAACCTGCAGTTAAACATGCCTAGTGATTTCATAGCTGAACTTTACGAAAATGTTTAATAAAGAATATATAATATCAATATAATATAATCAATAAAGAAAATGTTCTATTATTTGTGATCATGGAAAGTAAAGTATCAATTATAATATGTTCCATGCAGCAGGTTAACCGATTATTGCACAACAGCGAGAGCACGGTTAGAAACGCCTGCTTGACATTGAAACTACCCGACAGATTGAAACTTGGCGCTGCAGGCACCGAGTCAAATGTGTTTATGATCCTCTTATAAATCTGTAGGAAAGGCAGTAACATCTTGCTAATTTTTCCCGTGACCACCGTGAATCAATATACACCGGTAGAAAGTGCAGTGTGAGTATACTAACTAACTTACTTTGGATGGGTAATTGAGAAACTGGCCTTGGGTCGCCCCTCTGCACGCGGGCACAGAGTAAATGCTTGACAAGCTAAAATGTTGACAAGTTAATCATTATCCTGACAACCCTTGTCCACCCGAGACGCGCTAGAACAGCCATCTGGGATCAGGCCAGTGTGTCTCACCTGGCCCAGAGAGCTCACTTACCGATAATTTACATTTTTGGCTACTTATGCAGCTGCTGTGCGCCGTGCTATTCATGAGCCGCACTTACTGCGAGTAAGCGACGGTGGGTGGCTCTATAGATTTGCTCGCCACAGTGCTTTAGTTTAGATACAGGCGCTTTGAACGTCTGTTTTCGTCAGGACACTGTACTACTTCAATATCTTTTGATAAAACGACGCATAACCTATTATTTTTCTAAAGATCGTTCTTGGAACAAAAGCCATTATAACTTTTATAATTGTGTGTGATTGCCATATAAAGGTTTCCCTCCGAATCTTTATATTCTTAGTGAGTACACAGCATATCCCCCCTCCCCCATTCCACCAATCATAATCCCACAACTGACCCTAATCAAATAGTCACTCGAGTAAATCTCTTTTTTTCCTTATTACATTTGCATTGCCCAACGTCATCATTTTCTTCTGAAGCTCTATAGACAGCAGCGGAGATGCTTCTCATTAGCTCGCGTCTGCGTCGCAGCGTATCTGGCGTGCGCCTACATTGCTATAACGTATTCGTAGATTCAAGCGATTGTCAACGGCAATTTGTATCCCAGAGCGCGCGATACACTGAGCGGCCAGACACGAGAATCAATAGTGCTGGAGTCACTTTGTTGATTGGTTGCGGGAATAGCCCAGGCACGGAAGCCGCGGGAATCAACTAGACAACTGCTTAGCATTGATGCTCTCATCTTATCAGCGAATATCGCACATATCTACTCATGCGCGCGTAGAGATACATGCTCTGGCATCTGTAGGCGTGCTACTGCACTGCGCGTGCATTAACATGCGCAGAATAGGGCCACTGATGGTAATCTGGACATCATCTGGAATCGCTAATAAAACTAGTTTACAATAGTCTGCATGCGAGAAGTTCGTTAGTGCAGTGGTGGTGGTAGGGTCTGCACCATGATACCCTAACCATGCCACCAATTCTACCCTAACTATATTATCTTCCATTCTGTAAATAAGTGCAACGATCTAGTCGTTTGATTGTATTAGGATCGAGTGTCCATAATATCAGGAGTGAATAATAATAGATTATTCTATTCGATTTTAATCTATTATTATTCACTCTTGATAATATAGACTACATTATATCAAGAGCGTATAAAGAAGCCTTCTTTATACGCTCTTGATTATATATGTCTATATTATGACACTCCTGATTGTATTACAGTATATGATTGTATATAATACGTTATTTATAAACATGATTCGCGCAGAAAATGCTAGTTCATATTCGCACCACCGCGTGCACGCACGTTCTAGTTTACGCGCGCGCGCACACACGCGCATTGACGCTCAGGTCCCGCGCATGCATGTCAAGCACACCACACACACACACACACACACACACAACACACACACACACACACACACACACACACACACACACACATACGCACACACACACACGCACACACACACACACAACCACACAACACACACACACACACACATACACACACCACACACCTCACACACACAAATACACACACACACACACACACACACACACCACACCACACACACACAAACACACCAACACACACACACACTACACACACACACACACACACACACACACACACAAACACACACACACACACACACACACACAACACCACACACACACACACACACACACCGCACGCACACACACACGCACGCACGCACGCACGCACGCACGCACGCACACTTTCCTGAAAATGTTACAATTACGTACGCTTTGTGCTATTCTGGGCCGGGTTGTACGTGGCCAGGTTACGATCCAACAGCCCACGTCTGGTTGCTTACAAATAACATCATTGTAACCGAATTGGCAAACTTAAAACCGAATACTTAATCCTCAATATTTCACACATTGAACGTGACTAGGATTAAGTATGGAGTTAAAATGCACAATTCACATTGAAATCACCATGTTAGATTATTCGCAATTTGTAACAGTTTTGTCTCTCGCACAATAACTGACTGATTGCACGCACAGGAACATAGCGGTGCTTTGCTTCTGCTTAGTATACCGAGGTCACTTCAGCTATGTAAGTGACAGAATTATAGAATTGTAGAAAGAATTATAGAGCTCCATGGAACAACAATTTTATTGCTAACGAGGCATGATTCTCTGGGGGGATATACATGCAGAGACAAATCGATCTTACTGTGTTCAATGTAGACGCGCCACGGAAGGTGCTGAAACTAATAGCAATCAATAGCAATCAACAACATTGTACTCCAGGGACATTTCCTATGAAAAGTCGCATGCTAAATCTGATTTCCTAACCACTATCAGAACAACGTTCGCTCCGTATACAGCTTTGTGAGATCGTTACGGCCTTATGCTCCACAGCATTTGTAAATACTAAGACTACACGACATTCCGCTACATCCTTGCAAGCTGCGCGCGTCTGTGTATCTTACGTCTCGACTTTATTGGCAACATTGATTCGAAGCGCTACGATTTCCAACATCCATGCACACTCAGTCTCGCCTGATGGTTTAGGAATACATTTGATGGCTGCTCCGTCCAATTGCATCAAATGTCAACGATCAACAAACGACTGCTTCGGAGCTGTAGCGCAGCTTATACATAGAACACGCGTTCGCCTTACAATGACACATGTTAGATTATGGTAAGAACTTTTTCCGCGCGGTGTAATGCCATCTCTACATTTGAAACTAGCACCACAGCCAGCGATTCACACTATGCGCCGCGGCGCTCTGTTGACTTTGGCTTACATTTAACATTTCACTCGCGGGTATGTACGGTAACCGAATGATAGCCGTAATTTAAAAGTTGTTCCCCACCTCACGTTCTCGTGTAGATTCTATCTACGGGGTGGCGGCGGGCGGAGTCAAGAGCCGACCGGACAATCTCCGTGCGCTGCTGTACTCTATATTGCCGTCAACCCTGCATGACCGGTTTCCTCGTGGCCCTGTCAGCGGGGAGGCTAAGGCTCGTGTGCCACTGTTTGTAGAAAGTGGCCAAAGTGTTTGTTTTCTTTCCTGTTATAGGGCTCGGACTCGGCGATGACTCTTTATACGCGCGACGATGGCTGCGCACTGCTGCTATTTGGAAACGAGCGCTCCCAGGCGATCGTCTGCCTTTGACAGCGCGCATGCATGCACTGCTCTCGCTCTGTATACTCGGCAAATTAAAAGGTTTGCCCTTGACCCGGCGCGCGTTCCTTCCCGGGCAGCCCGCCAGGGGCATGCTTGACGAGCGACTGCGATTCATGTAATAAGCACGCGCGCGGATACGCATGCATCATCTTGTGTGTAAATAAACCCGCAATTGCGGCAATGCGTCGAATTGCACAATCCACTCGCATATACACTAGCTCGCATATGCAGCCATAGCACCGGATCGCCCCCCCCCACCCACCCTAACAACAACGGTTGGCCAAGACAAGGACGTTCCTGCTAAGAACAGAATGTCCAGAATGATATTTTGCACACAAATAAACAAATATTATGGATAATATACGACCAGTATTTTCCGTTTCGTTCTGTAAAGAAATCGATGGTTCTCTCACGATAACCATTCAACACGCGGACACAACGGAGAAAAAATACGGTTATGCTATACAGCGAATCCACATCGGCCAGTCTGAAATGGCCTGAGCCAGCAATCAGAAGTATCGGCGGAGGCAGCAGCCAGACACCAGTATCACCAATATACCGACTGCATGGTTTGTCCAAGAACAGTCTCACTGCACTGTACGAACATCGGAAGATGCTGTCGGTAGCTTCCATGCAACTAGTAGCACTGCAGAAAGCCAGAGCACTACAGACAGGAAATCATATACATGTACCTCGGACTGGACTTCCTGAAATACCAAACTGTGATCGACGAACTGCACTATACTCTTACTCTCCTGATTTCGTAAAATCCATCTAAATCGAATCAATACGGACGCATGACTAGCCTGACATCGAGCCAATCCAATACTGACCAATATCACAGCTCTAGAAAATTCTGTATGTCTATGCTGTTCTGGCATTACATGCACACTATGTACATTCAGAATAGCGTTCGTGACAGTCAGGTCATTTATACGATATTATGACAACCCTTTAATATTAAAAAAACGTTTTAGGTACACATACAAGTCGGGCACGTATCGATGAAGGGATCGCCAAGAGCATGACGAAATTTCAGAAAATTGTCTGAGCGGAGCACGTGCTAACACAACCGCAACCTCGCATATTTGTTTCTTATAGTCGACAGCAGACACGCGATCCTGCCAAACATGCGTGAAAGAGATGCGACAATCCCTCCCGTGAGACCACGCTACCCGTTCACCGCCGACATGCTGAGCATGGCATCTATCGTCGACACCAGGCAGACGGCGTATCGGACAGACAAGCTCAGCTAAGTCACAAGTGCACGCTTCATCAAGTTTACGAGCCAGGCTTAATGCTCCGCACTGCTGTCGAAAGTTGGCTTCGACATCGTAACAGGAAATATTAATGAATGCTCGCCCCGAAACGAGATTCGCGCGACACTCGGCCCCCTGGCGACAGTCGAAACGCAACAGCTTACTTAAACGTGGCGGCTTCGAAGACTTCATTGATTTTTGTCTTCCAGCCGGCAGTCCCCATATCAGCCGGCTGCCACGCCTGATTGTATTTCAGCCGATCGAAAGCTTGATTCATTGCAAAGTGAACGGCATTGCCGGCCACCGGCCTCATTCGTTTACACTGCCGCAGTCGCCTCTCTGGCGCCAGGACGAGCAGAGTGGGACCGCAGTCATCTCCATAAATGCGAGGGGAAGGAAGCGGGCAAACGGATAAAGCTACCACTTTCCTATGTGTAACTACATCTAGATCTAGGCCGAGCATATATCGAAGCTCACATGCGGACAATGTTTACGGGCCTATAGCACAAAAAGTCATTACGGCTAAGGTGCACTGGTGTAATAGCCTTCCAAATTTAGGTAATCAGGGAAATGCATCGAGATGAACTGGCAGGATGATGAATCGTACCAATCTCTATCTCTATTTGCGCGTCTATCATTAAATGCGATGTTATGTAAAGACATGTCCATATATGCCGATATATAGATGAAGTGGCTTTCGCTTTACAATAGCATGATTGCGTACGTCTCCGAATGAGCTGGGCTGTTCTAAATTTATATTAACTTTGCGTTCGTCTTTGACTAGATATCTTGTAAAAGTAGTAGGTAAATAGTGAAGTACAAATAAATAACTACAACATTATAAGTATTTAGTGACAAATATTAACATAATACCAAACAGTCAATATGTTAAAGTTAAAATGTCTGATATATTTGATTAATACGTGTGCGTAATTATAACAGATGCTCATTTCAAACAGCTATAATTCGAATTGAACCGATATAGGCTGCACATTAAAAACACCTGGCGCAACTAAGGAAATCCTTTTTGAGCCGAGTTAACCCACGTCGGCCTTTCTTTAATAATCGCTCAGTAAACATGCGCTTGGGATCTGCCATCTGCAAACTATGCAACCCAGCTTTCGGGCAGAACGAAGCTTATAGACACATATACAATGTAAAAGAATGTTTCAGGCACATATGCAATGTAAAAGAATGTTTCAGACACATAGCATATAACACTTTTTTATAGCTTAGAGACGGCCTACGTATGTAGTAAACGCCTTTAGCTTCCTCATTGCTACACGGGCTTAAAGGACAAGTGCATTTTTCAGCGATCAATGACATTATATCACGCAGAGACACTCCTCCTGCTAACTCTTCTTAACTCAATCGCGTTCTCACGCACGCGCACACGCACGCACCGACTTACACGAAGCAATCGCAGGCACTGGCGCATATTTGTACACGCTTAATCACCATCTTAGCCATACCATAACTTCGCACTAGAGTGATGAACAAACGTGTCTGCGTACACCGCTACCAGTATTAAGCAAAAACTGATCATAACTCTTCCTATCTAAGTACGAATTTCTTCAAAACGTAAACATCTCTTATGTAAAGTCTCTATAACAGTCACTTATCAGGCAAAATCTCGCTGATTCTATGTAAGCGTTATACTATGCTCAATTGGACATCTTGGAACTTGTTTTCCAGTGCTAACCCTTCCTAGATAATAACGAAAATATGTCAAAGATAAATTTCTTATACGATGGATGAGTGTTCTTTCTAGAGTAGATCATCTTTCTTTATCGAATATCGCAATACTCCCGTTTCACTGATATATGCAGCACGCGTACATCTTAACTCATATTTTAAAAAGCACATGTGGTGGCCTAGCAAAAAGTAGGATGTTCTCAGCGTGGCTGGAACCCATCAATAACCGCATGACGGCTCTTTACCGGGAGAGAACAGCTGTATATTAGAATAGATTTTTATCAACCAGGAACGTCTTCGCCAGGAATTTACCCACCATGAGTCTGCGGTCGTGGTTTGTTGTTGTACTCTAGCAAGTGCACGCTTCTAGTCCGCTCAGAGTATCTATCTATCTATCTATCGATCGATCGATCGATCGATCGATCGATCTATGAGCTTCTACAAAAGAGTTCGTGCGTGTATCAGTATGCTGTTTGTAAACATATGACACAAACACTCACGTCTGGGCCAAGCGCCACATCGCACCGATTTTTTCACGCAAAAACAACCAGCAATATGTCCAACAGCTCGAAGCAAATGTTTAAAATCCCTAGACAGTGAGACTAATCCGTTGAAAAAGTCCTAAAGAAACGGTGACTGTGGAATTGGTCGCGGTTGGAAGGCAGTCACCGCAGGGCCAAAGGTAATCCTACTGTGAGAAAATGATAGCTGTGGAAACGAAATATTACCCGTTGATGACGGATGTGTAAGTGAACACCCAGTCTGTGACAATCGCAGTAGTTTTAAGGAAACAACAATCACCCAAAAACGATAAATATTTCACGTTGTAACGTCTTATTATCCATCCAATATAATTCATTTATTTATCTTTATGCGCTCACACAGCATAGAAACTGCAGGCGACCGCCTCATTTTGCATTCCTCACCGACCACGACATTTGGGTAGATGTACAGTGGGCCGCCGTCCAGTCATAAAGCCATAAATTTGTGTATGTATATTTCGGTAATGAATGTTAACCACGGCACATGCCACCCTCCCACCCGCGGATATCAGCACCGGCTTAGAGATCTTAAGAACAAAGCCATGCTAAACTCCTTGCTCTACGTTGTGCCTGCACATAAAGCCGGCTTTGTGTTTGTCTTTACTGTGCCAACAATTGTTTAATTGGAGCATCTGGCAGCCCGCCTGATGGTCATGGCTGCTGCGAATGCTGCGGCAGCCTCTCTGCTACCCGCCGAGCTTATGCTTCACCCAGGTTCAATAGTCAGCTGACTAAGGGCGCCTGCATCTATCGCGATGCTAATCTTAAAAGCTTCTTAAGTGCAGAATGAGCTTAAGATGATGAGATAGCCTTACAAATGTGCGTGCGCATACCCTAACGTAAATTTCCCGCCGGCGAGTAGCGAGCGAGGTGTGTTTTGAAAATAAACTTGCACTCTTCGACGAACAAAGGCCTCGGCTAGACACTCGTGCAGGTACAATACAATGAATACATTCATATATTGACGTTCGTGTTTTTGCGAGTGATAGTGTCATCTCTATACAACATTCCAAGAACGTAATACTGCGCGTGCAGCACCTGAGTCACTCGTTCTGCTTTTAATTTTGCTGAAAGAAATTTACCTTCCCATTCTCAGACTCATTTCCCGATGTTTACGCATAATTTGGGCGTTTTAGTCAGCACTGTTACCTCATATATGGAGTATATTCTATTGTCTCATCCATGGTTACCTCTAATATAAAACACACCTGTGATCATAACACTCATTAGTGTTACCTGAATGACAGCTAAGCACATTACTTATGCTGAATTAAGCACTATGACCGTATGCGCTACTCATCAGTCCGTGAGATATTCCCTCAAACAAAACCGGCTGTGTACTTAATGATGGTGTCATTAGTAGGAGCATTTCCACTGGCAGCATTTCTGGCCCCTTGTTTATGGTCAACGAGTGAGTTAACCACCATTGTTCGGCTAGAGGTACAAGCTGATGCCAAAGAGCTAATGAGTACCGGTCTGCGACTCTGCCGTGCAAGCTTACTCAACTTATGTCAACTTCTTCCCCATTCGTGGTGGCAGGAGTTGAATTGCATTCATACCGTTATATATTTATTATAGTTATTTATACAGATGACAGTAGCAGTGCAATAGCAAACTTTCAACATTCAGCGTACAACATAACTGAGAGATTAAAGGTCCCTGCAATGGTGCATGTGCCGTGTACACATCAAGTCGTGTAAAACATGGCCGTTACCTGTAGCTATACACGTGTACAACACAGCATCTGACACGTACACAAACTAACCGATTACTTTTACAGTACTTGGACTAACACGCGCGAAAATAAGGCCTAAAGTAATGGCCTAAGAAAGAGCAGATGGAGTTGGAGCAAGGCGAGGAGGGGCAGCACCATTAACAGGAGGAAGAGGCGGTGGAGAAGGATGATGGGGAGGAGGAGGAGCGGGAGCAGCAACAGTAACAGGAGGCAGAGCAGGAGCAGGAGGAAGAGAATGTGGATGAGGAGGAGCATGAGGAGGAGGAGGAGCATGTGGAGGAGGAGGAGGAGGAGGAGGAGGAGGAGGCGGAGGAAGAAGAGGAGGAGGAGGAGAGGAGAGCATTATTTTGTCGACGTAGGAGGGTGAGGCCAGAGCATTATTTTGTCGACGAGCACCTGCCACCGCACGAGGTACAGAAGGTGCATGCACGTTGGCGATACTGGTCACCATAGTACGATATCGCCTTGAATCTTTACTCCGAGGAGCCTATAGGGCAGCAACACTAATGGTTTCACCATAAGGGCGAGACCTGCATGGTGTCTTTCTTCAGTTTGGCGATAGTGTGGGGGCAGGGGTGGTCTACCGCTGTATGTCATCAAGCTTTTTATGCTCATCTGGTAGCGGTTATTCGTGCTGCATGGACTTGTCTCGGTGCATTACCGTCAAGATCTCTTAAGCTGTGTGCATCTCCGGCCCAAATATTTACCATGTGATTTATAGAAGACGCTGGAAGAGCCCCTAGTAATTATGCATAATAGCTCACGCGTGTGCATGCCGAATTCAACAGAAAGGCATATATAACGCGGAAGAAATTACTAAAGTACACTAGTTTCTTGCACGCACTTGATGTAATGAGCATGTATTTACTATGAACAAAAATACATGACTACAACTGTAGTAGCAGAAGTGTATGGAATGTAATGAGATAATCTCGTACCCATTTTGCTAGTATGTATGTTCTTCGTATGACCTAAGTATGTGGCTTGTGATTAGCGATGGCATGTGTAAAATTTCCAATTTAGTATCCACATACCAATCCTGAATCCAATTTCCGTTTTAGGCAATTGATTTTTTGAGTAGATTTTCTTCATTTTTGTCACAACCTATACTTAAAGCTGTATTAGATCGACGCACAATGTTCCTTAATTAATCTCGTGCCACAATAATTCTATGTGGGCATCCTCACTCTCATCCGACAAAAAGTCTTAATTATTAATTCTTACTAGCGATCAGTATAATATTAAACATTGATAGATGCAAGGTTGAATAGATTGACTCACAAAGAGACATAAATTAACTACAAATAGGCAAACCGATATGGATATAAATGATAATGATGCGAAAGGTATGCATATCTCAATCGAATATTACCAGACGACCCGGAGCACTGAGCTGCGCGCGTGTCATCAACGCGTCACCAGCACACGGCGCATGGGGACAGAACACGTACTCAGTAACACCGACTCTTCATTAAGCATTACAACCCCCTGTGGGTGACCTCTGTTTGATACCAGTGTCATCGCTGCTATTACAGGTTTACCTCCGCGTATCAAAGAGTTTGGTACTGATCGTTCTTAACCCAAAGAGGCAAACGCTGTAACCTATACCAACATGTGTATGTAATATAGGTAGCGTTGCGGCGTTCGTAGTTCAGGGCTGTAATTATAGATGTAGACGTGCCAGTATAGCCAACCTAAGTTCCGACTCGTTGTCACTGATCGGAAGAGTTACAAGTTTTGAATGGTTCTTGCGTAAAGGACAACGCCTGATCAACTGGTCATTGTCTGTTAAGTTATAGGAACCCCGTGAATATGATTAGTGGCCCGCGCATGTCTGTAGACTATGTATATTATGTAGAGAGACCTGTTCTGTGATCTCGCAGGACTCGCTCCCGCGAGACACCGTGGGGACATTGCTATAGCTGCACGTCGGTCACGGGTACGCTTTACTGCACTGTAATAAACACACGCAGTGTGTACCGTACGTACGCCACACTTGCTGCTCAGACTGCATTAGGGTTGACTCTGTCAAAATTGCGCGACTGCACTTCTACCAACTGCAAAGTTTTAATTGATTTTACCGCCGCAGATGATGGTTAGAACAAGGTTGTAATTCCCGCTTTGGACGGGGGTGGACATAGAATAGGAGAAACTAATTCCATTATTTTAATAAATGTCACCATACAATTTGAAAATGCGGTACGACGCAATAATGATTTGCGGAGTTAGTCGTTTAGTTATAATCTATATATGTACGTAAACAAGTGTACTTGTGAGATCCATTCCGGGTGATGCAGAAATAAACAGTATTTCTAACGACAGATGTAAACTCCGTTCCTACAATATACATGATATAGAGTGTCTGAGACACTATCAAGCCCTTTTGTCAATACTTTGCCCCGCGAGACAATGTAATCGTAACTAGTTTGCTGAATTATTGACTAGGAATTAGTGCAGGCCGGCTTGCACATTCGCCCTAGCAGACCATGGTCAAACTCAACCCAATGTGTACGTGCGTGGGTGCGTGCGTTTATTTATCTGTCTGTCGATGTGAATACGATATATATTAACGGAAAAATTCACTTAACTCTACTACTGGTAAAAAGAGCATGTACACATCTGTACTATGTACTATCTGTACATCTGTATTACATATCTGTAAACCCATTGGTTTTCTCCATCAATGCAATCGTGTTATTTTACACACAAGCTTGCAGTGTGTGACTTGGGGGTCATTAGGAACAATGACCTTGATGGCTGCAGCGTCTTCCACGTTATTACTGCGGCAGACGGTAAAGCTGTGTTGCGTGCGCCTGTGTGTGTGGGTGGGCAGGCTGATCGCGGTAAGCTCGCTTCACTAACCTTGCCAAAAATGCTTTGAACTCGCAGTGGCTCTCGCTACTGCCCTGCCGACGTACACTATCCCTCAGCGCGAGCGCCGCTCTGCTGCGGTCGCGCCACTGAAATATACGCATGCTTGGAATTTTGTTCCTAGACAAACATCTGTTTCCAATGGGACGACTTGTGTGACAGTATACCGGAGAATCTGCTAAAAGCAGTGAATGCGTTTCAGGGCATACTACTAAACGGCAGGCCGTCTCGTGCCAGTGACATCTGCCTGGCCCAGTTGGTTCGGGTTGTCCGCTCGATTTCTGATCTGTCGTTTGTCAATCTCGTGAACCCTATAGTTTGTCCTACTTATTTAGGTTGTGATATTAACGTTTAAATATTACGTATTAAGTATTATCTCATTTGAATAGGCATTAATAAACCGATATGTCTAGACATTTTAAGTATTTTTGTTGTAACAATTTATAGCACGTTAGCGTGATCACATTTTGCTCTGTCCTTGCAATGAGATATTAAAATTTGCGCGTATCAATTTTTCATGCTTTTATAATATTTTTCACAGTAATTTTTAATGAGTTAACATCGACCTACAATTACTTTCACTGACTTCACATAATTTGCTACTATCGAATTTTTGGCTAGCATGGCACAAGCCACACAATCCGTAAATGTCAATAACGAGTGTTTAAATTGTGACAATTTTGTCGCGCAAATCCACATGTAAAGAAACTGCACAGCAAACTCTGCTCGCGTGCTGATTTACCACACGTGTGTACGTATTATATATAGCTCACACAGTAGAAACTAATGTGGTAATTACTGCTAATGCAAGTATTTAAGTCTGAAAGGTGCATGACCAGGAACAATGTCCACAACCATCGAAATTAGGTGCCTTGAGTGCTTTTACCCCATACGGCATATGGCAGCAAATGGCTCCAAGTAACTAAGTCAAGCAAAATCAGATACATATCTAAGGACGTTCATTAGCACACATTATCTGAAGTGGATAAATGTATTAAGGGTTAGTACGCATACGGACTTTTACAGCCCACGACAGATGTGTGTACCAAAGATATAGGGACGTTTCCTTTAATTTAATAATACGGCACTTTGTCCAGGCTTCTTGGTGAAAAGCGTGAAATGCAACCTAACCCACTTTCAAGTTCAATTTCTCAAAACAAAAATCATTTGGTGAGAAACCTTTACAAGAATTTGTCAACGAGAACAGCGTGAAATGCGACCTAACCCACTTTTATTTCAATTTCTCAAAAAATAAACTAATTCGGTGAGGAACCTTTACAATAATTTTCCAACGTTCGGCTAGGTTCTAAAACTGCCTATAACACATGCGCCCCGTGCAAACACCTAACGCAAGGTAGCTACTCTGTTATAACATACAGCCGCAAAGTACACAGAAACATCAAGACCTGTCTGGTAAAAGCTCTTTGAAAACTTTTATTTGAACAGGGTCCTGTGGGTATCGATGAATGGGCAGCGAAATTGCCTCGCAG
The DNA here is from genome assembly GCF_000485595.1 of Priapulus caudatus. Taxonomy (NCBI): domain Eukaryota; kingdom Metazoa; phylum Priapulida; class Priapulimorpha; order Priapulimorphida; family Priapulidae; genus Priapulus; species Priapulus caudatus. The sequence goes on along the minus strand of NW_014577292.1, from coordinate 156,965 downwards.
CCCGTATGAATGCGAGTGAGCGTGTGTCTGTGCGTGTGTGTGTTTGTATGTGTGCATGCAGTGTGATCCGTTATGCCCCGCAGACACCTCTAAGTCTCAAATACCTCCCACACATCTGGGAAAAACTCCCATCCGCAAAATCTCCCAGTCGATCAGCGGGAAGCACAAGACCCCGCTGCAGCAGTGGGGCCGCCAACGCTGTCTGAAGCCAACGATACTTACTCCTCAGCCCCCAACGATTCTCTGAGTGGCCTTTCGACGCGAAACAAGTGTTTACCGTGAATGTTTTGCACACAGGGCTAAAAGTTGTGCGTCTAGGCCTGTAATTACGCGTCCATGATCAGCACACACACACAGCGTGCGGGACAATCACAGAAAGCAGACAATGATCGGCAGCGGAAAGCGGCAGAGACAAAGGCATGACAACTAGATCATTTGTTAACGAGGCGGCTAGATAGGTTCATCTGCGGCCGACCACCACAAGGGAGACCGGAATTAGCTTGATGCGCGGCTAAGACAAAGGTTCTTTGTCGGTTGTTGAGGTCGTACTTTCATTGCTAGTGGGAGATGTGGTAACCGTGCAGCACGAACGGCCGAGAATTAACCGCTGTAGGCTGGCTTGATTTCAATAAATGTAAAGCAAACAGTACCAATAAGAGGCTGTCGTATTTGTTCTACCACTGCACCTGGATGCGAATAATTTCAGCAGCAAGCAACAGTAAGCCTATACCGTACAACGACATATATACGACTATGTGGGTACGCATCTTTTAATGTGTAAAACGTATTCACTTGTCTGACTATAGTTCTTACTGATCATTCAAATCAATCTTGTTTGGTTTGTATATATAATATTACATAAATAAATATTTACAGACGTGATCAAGTATATATAATATCAAGAGTCCATAATATAATTTAGGAAATCCAGATAGTCTTCTATTATGGACTCTTGATAATATACACATGTATATAACCTGCTCATTCATTATTCACATAATGATAAACGTCAATTAAACATAACTATTTACTCGTGGGGTCATTAGATTATTTGTTAAATTACCCCTATGTTATTTTATTTTTAAATTTCTGATATTAAAATTAGCTATCAGGAATACAACCATGGACGTGTCTGTTGATCGTATGACGACTTCATTAGGTTCGCTTAGAGTAATCCCATAGGCTTTAAAATAGACACGCACATACGAATTCCTGAGGCATATAAAATCTGCCCGTAGCATTCTAAGGCTCGTGTCGATGCCATAATAGACATCGCATACGCGTTAAAATAGCTATGAAAGCAGGGGGTCTATGTAGGCAGTGTAAAGCCCGGAGTTCACACATTTCGCCTTAGGAGGTACCACACTGTACAACGTACAACATGCACGGGCCTGTATAAAGAACCTGACGCGGCCCGAGAGCTGCGCTGAATACAAAATTACAACTGATTAGTACTCTCAGCTTGACTAATCTACCACCAGGCATGTTTTTTTCAAAACAAGATCCACATACAACTCTTTGCCTAACGATAGGGGATGGGAATACCTCGTGCCACAAAGTGCGTGCATCGAGTAAAAAGTAAGTTACTCTAACTGGAAAATTGATTCACTGCTCACTGATCAGCACACGTTAATTCGTCAAGGCATGTGTACATGTCTCAAAATCAAATCTAAATTCTTTCCTATCAAAAAGATTCTTCCATTCCAGGGAATTTACGTTTGCTGACATGCATCATGAGCTATACCAATGTTTTTAATCCTGTTAAAACAATTTCCGGGCACACTACGCGCACGTATGGATGCACTTTGAGATTTGCTTCCATGTATAACTACATGAGTTGTAAATCAAGGTTATTGATTTGCATAACGTATTTAACACTTATAGAAGTCAGTAACGTATAATGAAAATGAACAGTGATACATATTATTCTGGAAACATCAAAGACTACTGATCAGTTGCTGATCAACCGACGAGTGACGCATTCCAGCCAATTTTCCAATAATCATATAATAAGGATAATACGATGACTCACAACAGTAACAGCAACTAAAACACCGCATCATTATGATGATGATGATCATCATCATCATCATTATCATCATCTTTATCATCGTCATCATCATTATCATCATCACCATCTTCACCACCACCAGCCCCATTACCATAATCAACTTACCACTATACAGTACACCTAACCCTATCTCTAACCCCTACCTCTAACTTTAACCTAACCATATCTCTAAACCCAACCCTTATCATTATCATTAACAGCAACAACAACAACAATAGCAACAAAAATAACAACAACGATAATTATAATAATATTATTATTATTATTATTATTAATTTAAAACATAGATTATCATAATGTAAATATGCAATCACCATTATATTAACCTACTTCATCATAATCATCGTCACCATAATCATTATATACGCATTATAGCAGGAGTATATAATCTCAAATTTAGATTATTTTCCCCTCGTTTTAATAATATGTCTCCAGAAAATAGTGACCCTTTTCTATGTAGAATCAAATGCAATGAATTAGGTGTAAATTAAGTTACCTTATCCACAATTGCTTCATAGATAGCATAATCAACATATTTGAAAAGTAATTGATTAACGGTGTGTGTGTGTGTGTGTGTGTGTGTGTGTGTGTGTGTGTGTGTGTGTGTGTGTGTGTGTGTGTGTGTGTGT